>NW_027602267.1:0-42361 GCF_053455715.1 Rhinoraja longicauda
AGAGAGAGAGAGAGAGAGGGGGGGGGTGAGAATGAAGGGGTAGAAACTGAAATAAACACTTCAATGGGTGACATAATGACTGTGGGTGACATAATTTCGTCCAATTTGGATGACAAATAAAGCTATCCTGATCTATCTTGATCTTGATCTTGATCAATGATCAGGGTCTGTCATTAAAAATGATCAATATATCTGACAGGCAATGGTGTTGTTTTTTCTGCTTAATCTGCATCTTTAGGCAAGGGGGAGATTGGGTGAATGTGAGGGGCTGGGGGTCCCGGAGCGGGGCCGGCGATGGGATCATCCGCCCGGGACTGACAGCTGGAAGATGCGGCGGTGAATGTGAGGAGCCGGAGCCCGGAGCGGAGAGACTGCGGCCGCCCTTTGGGATGCGCTCAGGGCGCGGGTTTATTAATGAGCCGCAGCGCTGAGGTGAGCGGATATTTCACCGCGCTCTTCACCTGCTCCCTGAACTTGGACTGGGTCACCGCGTAAATAAATGTGTTGGTGCAGCAGCTGAGATTCCTCAGCAACATCCCGACCAAGCTAAAGATATATTGGGAATCATTCTGATCATTCCCAATCCCTGTGATCTGATAATAGACGAAGTTTACAACATACGTCAGCCACAGGAGGATGAAGCTGCCGGAGATGGTGAAGAGTAAAACCACAGACCTCCTCCTGCTCTCCATCTCCGGGTCACTGCGCTTCTCCCCTTGCTCTCACCCCTCAGCCCCTGACGGACCCGACTGGCCACTAAAATGTGCCGGACTGTCAGAGCGTTGAGCAGCAGGATCACAGCGAAAGGGAGGAGCGGAGTTAAAACCGTGTCGATCCAGTCAAATGCCACCCACCCGGGGTCAGTGTAATAACTGTCCACCGGGGCACAGCCCCACGGGACATTGTCGATGGTACTCCAGGGTTCCTGTGTGAAGTAGCCGGGAACGTTTTTCAGACACAGCAGAACGCCGGCTGTTGCGAGAACCGCAGCCGCAGTTTTCCCGGTGCAATATTTAGTTTTCAGCTTCTGGCAACAAATGGCGACAAAGCGATCAAAGGTGAAAGTGACGGTGAACCAGACAGAACAGTCTGTAGCTGCAAACCTCAGTACTTCGTTAACACTGCACACAGGGGTGATGGACAGGGAACTCCAATAAAAGTAATGGGATCGGATCTGATACAAAATGACCTCGGTGATCAGGGCGAGTAGATCGGCCGCTGCCATAGCCAACAGGTAGCGAGTGGTGCAGGTGGAGAGGCCGCACTTTCCCCGGGACAGGATCACAATCGCCACTAAATTCACTGCGGAAAGAGAAGGGGAGCGGACACTGGGCATTACTGAATACGGTCTCCGGGGCTGAACACCGGCTCCACTTTCAGCTGGAGATCAGGAGTGTTGGAGTCGGTGCGCGGCTGCAGGTTTAACAATGTCAGACCCGGCTCCGACTGTGCTAGACCTGCCTGCATCAGGGGAGAGGAGATAAGGCGACGGGCGGGGTAAAGGGCGGGGAGGGAACGAGCAGCCGCCCGCTACAATAGGCGGAATGGTCCTGTCTACAGTTAACCCCGCTCACAGTCTCTGATGGGGCCGGTTTGACAGACTTAACAGTGACCGGCCGCGTTTAACCAGGGCTCTGGGAATTCGGCATCTGATGGGGACGAGGAGGGTTCCAGTGGGAAGGCAGGGACAACTTAGGATCCGGCAGCAGAGCGGCTCCGTTAATGGATTCATTCCTCAGTTCGGTAACAACACACGCCGGTAGATCCGCGGCCACTGGTTCAGGAGATTGATCCAATTATTGACCAACAGGCGTTGGAATCCGACTGTGACAAACTCCACAGTGAGACGTGTCCACAGGAGCGGGTGTTCACTCCGATCAATAACTCAGACACAGTGAACTTCACAATGTAAACCCCTTCCCAGTCACACCGTCCCGGAGAGCTGCCTGTCCCGAGCACTGGGACAACTCTGGGCAAGGTCCCACTGAAGGCAAGAACAACATTCTAGTGGGTCCCGGCAGTGGGAGAAAGAGAGGGTTAGTTTCGGCTGCCTGAAAATGAGAAAAGTCACAACGTTGATTCAAAAATATGTAATTTAGAGGATTGATATACCTCACATAACCTTGCACAACGATCATCAGTTGGGAAGCTTGTGAAACGATCGG
The DNA here is from genome assembly GCF_053455715.1 of Rhinoraja longicauda. Taxonomy (NCBI): domain Eukaryota; kingdom Metazoa; phylum Chordata; class Chondrichthyes; order Rajiformes; family Arhynchobatidae; genus Rhinoraja; species Rhinoraja longicauda. The sequence goes on from NW_027602267.1 coordinate 2,166, forward strand.
AATCGGGTCAACACCGGTTAGCGGACGGAGTTATAAAACTTGAATTGTTCTGTTCATTTACCAGGGACTCCAACGGCAGCAATGATCACGTACAAGATTTTCTCCACGTCGAAATATTCCCAAAGCTTTTCCCCCATTTTCTCTGCCCTGCCCAGCAACGTGTCCTCGTGAGCTACCGGTAATCTCTCGGAATGAAATGCCGGGGCAGAACATTCCCGGAGATTTTATACCATTTTCCGTCTCCACCGGGACAGTGAAGTTTCAACAGAATTAAAAATAGAGCTTTTGAAATGATTCGCAAACAGATGACATCAGCCAAGTGAAATCCCTGCTGAGACAGGTCGTGATTTATTCAGGGAATTGATTGAGAAACTCCAAAGACTGCGAATTGTGGCGATACTGGGGGATGGAAATTGGGAGCGGCATTTTTCCAGCAAAGGGGATATTGGTTCAAACTCCATCTGGTCCAACTCTCCGCCTCGTGTTGGTTATCTGATTTCCTTCACTCAGCAAGGCAATCCCAAATTTAAGGGACTGTCTCAATGCTTCTGGTGCCCAGTTTAAAGGTGGACTAGACAGCCTTTGTCCACAGCGTGATGAATTAGTTCAACAGATCACATCAGACTAAAATGGCCCCTCCACTCTGTTTTAACACTCAATGTGATCGCGGCTGAACTGATTGTAACCTCAACCCCACACTCGCGGCGACCCCTAGTGAGCATTTAGTCCTTGCTTGCCTGGAATGGATCTGGCTTTGCCTTGGGACAACAACATTCTCTACCTTCATCACCTCTGAGGAGGAACGACCCAAAGACTCAGGACACTCATTGAACAGAACCATTGCCGTCTCAGAATTGTCTTAAAAGTAGAACACACGGCGAATGATGCATCATCTCTCCCCTCTCTTTCTCTCTCTCTCTCCATCTTTACTGCTGTTCTCTCTGAACTGTTACTCTCTCCCCTACACTCTCTATTCTCCCTCTCTGTGCCGCCCGCTCTCTGCCAACCTCTCTCCCCTCCCCCTCCCACTCTTACTGCATCTCTCCCTCCTTCTCCCTGTATCTCTCTAATGCTTCCCTCTCCCCCTTTTGCCAACCCACTCGCTCTGAACTCCCCTCTCTCCTCATTCTCCCACTCTCCCTTTGACCGTTCACTCTCCCTCCACCTCTTCTTTCGTCTTCTCCTCTATCTCTCCCTTTTATCTTTGTACGACCGATTTCTCTATCCATTTCCCCACCTCTCCATCACTTACCATCACTTCTCTTTCCAAAGCCTTTCTTGGCAAGTGCAGTTGAAACGGTTAGCCTCCATGGGATGTAACAGCTGTCCCTATACCTCTTCCCTCACGCTCGAGCGGCCCTTCCAGGTGAGACAGATGTTCACCTGCACCTCCTCTAATCTCATCTACTGCATTTGGTGTTCCAGATATGGCCTCCTTTACATCGGCGTGGTGAAATGGAGACTCGGCGACCGTTTTGTCGAACACTTACCCTAGTTCTGCTAAGGCTTGCCGTATCTCCCCGTTGCAAGCCATTGTAACTCCCCCTCGCACACTGACCTTTCTGTCCTGGGCCTCCACCAGCGCCAGAGAGGTTACATTAAAACAGAAAGAACGCCGCTTCATAGTCCGCTTGGGAACCTTGCAACCTAATGGTATGAACATTAGCAAATGCCAGGTAACTAACGTGCAACTTCACGCTTTTCCCTCGCTCTATCTCTTCCTTCACGCGGACTCGCACTTGTTAATCCCCTCCACCTCCATCTTCAACCGATATTCCCTCCTCTCTCTTTATAATTCCAACCTGCTCAATCCTTATCTCGCAACTTTTATCTTTTAACCTCTGGTCTCAACCACCTAACTATTAAAACGGTATTCACCCACTCATCGTTCAACTCGCTTTGTCCTGCTGTTCCAGCCTTCTCCAGCTTCCCACCACAATCAGTCTGAAGAAGGGTCTCGAACCGAACTTCACCCATCCATGTCCTTGGCAGGCTTAGCCAGTTCAGCGTGCCCTCTACAACTCTCACCAACTTCGACAGATGCACCATAGAAAGTATTTTATCAAGATGCATCACAGCTTGGTTTGGGAACAGCTCCATACAAGAACGCCAGAAATTGCTGCGAATTGTCCAGACCATCACACAAAGCAACCTCCCATATATTGACTCAATTTATAAACCACGCTGCCTCGGCAAGGCCAGCAGCATAATCAAGGACGAGTCGTACCCTTGCCAATCATGCTTCTCCTCTGTCCCATCAGGCAAAATGTATAGAAGTGTGAAAATGCACACCTCCAGTTTCAGGGACAGTGTCTTCCCAGCTGTTATCAGGCAACAGAATCATCCCACCACAACCAGAAAGCAGTGCTGAACTACTATCTACCTCTGTTGATCCTCGGACTATCCTCGATCGGATTTTGCAGGCTTTACCTCGCACTGAACGTTATCCCCTTATCATGTATCTATACTCTGTAAATGGCTCGACTGTAATGAAGTATTTTGTTTCCACTGACTGGGTAGCACGCAACAAAAGCTTTTCACGGTACCTCGGTACACGTGACAATAAACTGCACTGAACTGACATACTCAACTAGATTTCTCCAGAGGTGTAGCCTGACTCGCATTGGATATTGATTGTGTGTGACAGTGTGAGTGTGCGAGTCCGTGCAAGAGTGTGCTAGCACGTGTATGCGAGTGTGAATGTGTGAGATTGTGCACATGAGTCGGTGTGTGTGTGTATGCGTTAGTGTATGCGGTTGCAGGAATTTCAATGATTCAGTGATACCTTATTATCACGGACCCAGGTAGAGTGAAATGCTTAGTTTTGCAGACAACCCGGTAACATCATGTAGAAGACCTCACCTAGGCGGTACACAAGAGTCGCCACATTTTGACGCCGACAAAGTTACAAACGTTGGCCAGATAGTTCTCTCTCCTGCCTGCCGCCGCACCGCGGGTCGCCCCTTCGTTCTCGGCGGCGCTCCTCGCTCTCCGACGGTCCACCTCGCACTCTGCGGTTCCTCGCGGCTCCCACCTCGCTCCCGAGGCGCGGTTCTCATCTCCATCCGCGGTGGGCGAGCCGGGCCGACCGGGCCGACTGAAGGGCTTGGCCCCGCTCACCGGGAACACTCCCGGCCACGCTGCGCTGCGCTGCTCGACGCGAACATCCAAGGATAAACTCAATCCCAAAATGTGCACGTGTGCATGCGGGTCTACGTGTGAGAGAGCGGTAGGGCATGTAATAGTGTCTATATTTGTGTGTGGGTCTGTGTGTGGGTTTGTGTTTGGGTTTGTGTTTGGGTTTGTGTTTGGGTTTGTGTTTGGGTCTGTGTTTGGGTCTGTGTTTGAGTCTGTGTTTGTGTTTGGGTTTGGGTTTGTGTTTGGGTCTGTTGCAATAATCATGCAAAACCTCTCAAATGTTAAATGCAATTGATGCATCGCATTAGGATAACTTTGCAGGCTGCTGCAATGTTAAATGCAGTGATGGCCTTGCATTAAAGTCACCTAGCTACCCCCAATGGATGTTATATGCATTAAATTAATTGCAATAATTTTGCAAAACCTCTCAAATGTTAAATGCAACAAATGCATCGCATTAGGATGACTTTTCAGGCTGCTGCAATGTTAAATGCAGTGATCGCCTTGCATTAAAGAAATATTGCAACACCCTGCGATGTGAAATGCAATAATAATCCTGCAAAACCTCTCAAATGTTAAATGTGACTAATGCATCGTATTAGGATAACTTTGCAGGCTGCTGCATTGTTAAATGCAGCGCTGGCGTTGCATTAAAGCAATATTGCAACCCCCTGCGATGTTAAATGCAATAAAATTAATTGCAATAATTTTGCAAAACCTCTCAAATGTTAAATGCAATTAATGCAACGCATTAGAACAACTTTGCAGGCTCCTGCAATGTTAAATGCAGCGTCGGCCTTGCATTAAAGCAAAATTGAAGCTGTTCTTGGGTATTAAACGCATTAAAATCATTGTAATAATCATGCAAAATCTCTCAAATGTTCAATGCAACTAATGCATCGTATTATGATAACATTTCAGACTGCTGCAAAGTTAAATGCAGTGATGGCCTTGCATTAAAGAAATATTGCAGCCTCCTGGGATGTTTAATGCAATAAAATTAATTGCAATAATCATGCAAAACCACTCAAATGTTAAATGCAACTGATGCAACGCATTAAAATCTTTATTGGTGTACGGTTCCCTCCTGACATCCATCCACACACCCACCGATCGATCAATCAATCAATCTTTGATTAATTCTTATTATTATTAATAATATTAATTATTATTACTATAGTATTATTATTGTATTTAATACCCCCGGCACGTAGCTGAACCTCCAGGGCAGGGAGGAGACTATCCGGCATTTGGAAGTGCTTCCGGGAAGTGTGTCTGATGTGTGTGGGTCTGTGTGTGTGTCTGTGTGTGTGTCTGTGTGTGGGTGTGTGTTTGGGTCTGTGTTTGAGTCTGTGTTTGGGTCTGTGTTTGGGTCTGTGTTTGGGTCTGTGTTTGGGTTTGTGTTTGGATTTATGTTTGGGTCTGTGTTTGGGTTTGTGTTTGGGTTTGTGTTTGGGTTTGTGTCTGGTGTCTGGTGTGGGCGTTATAAACAAGTGCCGCGTGCTGTCTGTGGAAAGATCTTTATTGGTGTACGGTTGCTGTAATGTTAAATGCAGTGATGGCCTTGCATTAATGCAATATTACACCACCCTGGGATGTGAAATGCATTAAAAAATCATTGCAATAATCATGCAAAACCTCTCAAATGTTAAATGCAATTGATGCATCGCATTAGGATAACTTTGCAGGCTGCTGCAATGTTAAATGCAGTGATGGCCTTGCATTAAAGTCACCTAGCTACCCCCAATGGATGTAATATGCATTAAATTAATTGCAATAATTTTGCAAAACCTCTCAAATGTTAAATGCAACAAATGCATCGCATTAGGATGACTTTTCAGGCTGCTGCAATGTTAAATGCAGTGATCGCCTTGCATTAAAGAAATATTGCAACACCCTGCGATGTGAAATGCAATAATAATCCTGCAAAACCTCTCAAATGTTAAATGCGACTAATGCATCGTATTAGGATAACTTTGCAGGCTGCTGCATTGTTAAATGCAGCGCTGGCGTTGCATTAAAGCAATATTGCAACCCCCTTGGATGTTAAATGCAATAAAATTAATTGCAATAATTTTGCAAAACCTCTCAAATGTTAAATGTAATTAATGCAACGCATTAGAACAACTCTGCAGGCTCCTGCAATGTTAAATACAGCGCAGGCCTTGCATTAAAGCAAAATTGCAGCTGTTCTGGGGTATTAAACGCATTAAAATCATTGTAATAATCATGCAAAATCTCTCAAATGTTCAATGCAACTAATGCATCGTATTATGATAACATTGCAGACTGCTGCAAAGTTAAATGCAGTGATGGCCTTGCATTAAAGAAATATTGCAGCCTCCTGGGATGTTTAATGCAATAAAATTAATTGCAATAATCATGCAAACCACTCAAATGTTAAATGCAACTGATGCAACGCATTAAAATCTTTATTGGTGTACGGTTCCCTCCTGACATCCATCCACCCACCCACCGATCGATCAATCAATCAATCTTTGATTAATTCTTATTATTATTAATAATATTAATTATTATTACTATGGTATTATTATTGTATTTATTACCCCCGGCACGTAGCTGAACCTCCAGGGCAGGGAGGAGACTATCGGGCATTTGGAAGTGCTTCCGGGAAGTGTGTCTGATGTGTGTGGGTCTGTGTGTGTGTCTGTGTGTGTGTCTGTGTGTGGGTGTGTGTTTGGGTCTGTGTTTGAGTCTGTGTTTGGGTCTGTGTTTGGGTCTGTGTTTGGGTCTGTGTTTGGGTTTGTGTTTGGGTCTGTGTTTGGGTTTGTGTTTGGGTTTGTGTTTGGATTTATGTTTGGGTCTGTGTTTGGGTTTGTGTTTGGGTTTGTGTCTGGTGTCTGGTGTGGGCGTTATAAACAAGTGCCGCGTGCTGTCTGTGGAAAGATCTTTATTGGTGTACGGTTGCTGTAATGTTAAATGCAGTGATGGCCTTGCATTAATGCAATATTACACCACCCTGGGATGTGAAATGCATTAAAAAATCATTGCAATAATCATGCAAAACCTCTCAAATGTTAAATGCAATTGATGCATCGCATTAGGATAACTTTGCAGGCTGCTGCAATGTTAAATGCAGTGATGGCCTTGCATTAAAGTCACCTAGCTACCCCCAATGGATGTAATATGCATTAAATTAATTGCAATAATTTTGCAAAACCTCTCAAATGTTAAATGCAACAAATGCATAGCATTAGGATGACTTTTCAGGTTGCTGCAATGTTAAATGCAGTGATCGCCTTGCATTAAAGAAATATTGCAACACCCTGCGATGTGAAATGCAATAATAATCCTGCAAAACCTCTCAAATGTTAAATGCGACTAATGCATCGTATTAGGATAACTTTGCAGGCTGCTGCATTGTTAAATGCAGCGCTGGTGTTGCATTAAAGCAATATTGCAACCCCCTGCGATGTTAAATGCAATAAAATTAATTGCAATAATTTTGCAAAACCTCTCAAATGTTAAATGCAATTAATGCAACGCATTAGAACAACTCTGCAGGCTCCTGCAATGTTAAATGCAGCGCAGGCCTTGCATTAAAGCAAAATTGCAGCTGTTCTGGGGTATTAAACGCATTAAATTCATTGTAATAATCATGCAAAATCTCTCAAATGTTCAATGCAACTAATGCATCGTATTATGATAACATTTCAGACTGCTGCAAAGTTAAATGCAGTGATGGCCTTGCATTAAAGAAATATTGCAGCCTCCTGGGATGTTTAATGCAATAAAATTAATTGCAATAATCATGCAAAACCACTCAAATGTTAAATGCAACTGATGCAACGCATTAAAATCTTTATTGGTGTACGGTTCCCTCCTGACATCCATCCACACACCCACCGATCGATCAATCAATCAATCTTAGATTAATTCTTATTATTATTAATAATATTAATTATTATTACTATAGTATTATTATTGTATTTACTACCCCCGGCACGTAGCTGAACCTCCAGTGCAGGGAGGAGACTATCCGGCATTTGGAAGTGCTTCCGGGAAGTGTGTCTGATGTGTGTGGGTCTGTGTGTGTGTCTGTGTGTGTGTCTGTGTGTGGGTGTGTGTTTGGGTCTGTGTTTGAGTCTGTGTTTGGGTCTGTGTTTGGGTCTGTGTTTGGGTCTGTGTTTGGGTTTGTGTTTGGATTTATGTTTGGGTCTGTGTTTGGGTTTGTGTTTGGGTTTGTGTCTGGTGTCTGGTGTGGGCGTTATAAACAAGTGCCGCGTGCTGTCTGTGGAAAGATCTTTATTGGTGTACGGTTGCTGTAATGTTAAATGCAGTGATGGCCTTGCATTAATGCAATATCACACCACCCTGGGATGTGAAATGCATTAAAAAATCATTGCAATAATCATGCAAAACCTCTCAAATGTTAAATGCAATTGATGCATCGCATTAGGATAACTTTGCAGGCTGCTGCAATGTTAAATGCAGTGATGGCCTTGCATTAAAGTCACCTAGCTACCCCCAATGGATGTGATATGCATTAAATTAATTGCAATAATTTTGCAAAACCTCTCAAATGTTAAATGCAACAAATGCATAGCATTAGGATGACTTTTCAGGCTGCTGCAATGTTAAATGCAGTGATCGCCTTGCATTAAAGAAATATTGCAACACCCTGCGATGTGAAATGCAATAATAATCCTGCAAAACCTCTCAAATGTTAAATGCGACTAATGCATCGTATTAGGATAACTTTGCAGGCTGCTGCATTGTTAAATGCAGCGCTGGTGTTGCATTAAAGCAATATTGCAACCCCCTGCGATGTTAAATGCAATAAAATTAATTGCAATAATTTTGCAAAACCTCTCAAATGTTAAATGCAATTAATGCAACGCATTAGAACAACTCTGCAGGCTCCTGCAATGTTAAATGCAGCGCAGGCCTTGCATTAAAGCAAAATTGCAGCTGTTCTGGGGTATTAAACGCATTAAAATCATTGTAATAATCATTCAAAATCTCTCAAATGTTCAATGCAACTAATGCATCGTATTATGATAACATTTCAGACTGCTGCAAAGTTAAATGCAGTGATGGCCTTGCATTAAAGAAATATTGCAGCCTCCTGGGATGTTTAATGCAATAAAATTAATTGCAATAATCATGCAAAACCACTCAAATGTTAAATGCAACTGATGCAACGCATTAAAATCTTTATTGGTGTACGGTTCCCTCCTGACATCCATCCACCCACCCACCGATCGATCAATCAATCAATCTTTGATTAATTCTTATTATTATTAATAATATTAATTATTATTACTATGGTATTATTATTGTATTTACTACCCCCGGCACGTAGCTGAACCTCCAGGGCAGGGAGGAGACTATCCGGCATTTGGAAGTGCTTCCGGGAAGTGTGTCTGATGTGTGTGGGTCTGTGTGTGTGTCTGTGTGTGGGTGTGTGTTTGGGTCTGTGTTTGAGTCTGTGTTTGGGTCTGTGTTTGGGTCTGTGTTTGGGTCTGTGTTTGGGTTTGTGTTTGGATTTATGTTTGGGTCTGTGTTTGGGTTTGTGTTTGGGTTTGTGTCTGGTGTCTGGTGTGGGCGTTATAAACAAGTGCCGCGTGCTGTCTGTGGAAAGATCTTTATTGGTGTACGGTTGCTGTAATGTTAAATGCAGTGATGGCCTTGCATTAATGCAATATTACACCACCCTGGGATGTGAAATGCATTAAAAAATCATTGCAATAATCATGCAAAACCTCTCAAATGTTAAATGCAATTGATGCATCGCATTAGGATAACTTTGCAGGCTGCTGCAATGTTAAATGCAGTGATGGCCTTGCATTAAAGTCACCTAGCTACCCCCAATGGATGTAATATGCATTAAATTAATTGCAATAATTTTGCAAAACCTCTCAAATGTTAAATGCAACAAATGCATCGCATTAGGATGACTTTTCAGGCTGCTGCAATGTTAAATGCAGTGATCGCCTTGCATTAAAGAAATATTGCAACACCCTGCGATGTGAAATGCAATAATAATCCTGCAAAACCTCTCAAATGTTAAATGCGACTAATGCATCGTATTAGGATAACTTTGCAGGCTGCTGCATTGTTAAATGCAGCGCTGGCGTTGCATTAAAGCAATATTGCAACCCCCTGGGATGTTAAATGCAATAAAATCATTGCAATAATCATGCAAACCCTCTCAAATGTTAAATGCAATTGATGCATCGCATTAGGATAACTTTGCAGGCTGCTGCAATGTTAAATGCAGTGATGGCCTTGCATTAAAGTCACCTAGCTACCCCCAATGGATGTAATATGCATTAAATTAATTGCAATAATTTTGCAAAACCTCTCAAATGTTAAATGCAACAAATGCATAGCATTAGGATGACTTTTCAGGCTGCTGCAATGTTAAATGCAGTGATCGCCTTGCATTAAAGAAATATTGCAACACCCTGCGATGTGAAATGCAATAATAATCCTGCAAAACCTCTCAAATGTTAAATGCGACTAATGCATCGTATTAGGATAACTTTGCAGGCTGCTGCATTGTTAAATGCAGCGTTGGTGTTGCATTAAAGCAATATTGCAACCCCCTGCGATGTTAAATGCAATAAAATTAATTGCAATAATTTTGCAAAACCTCTCAAATGTTAAATGCAATTAATGCAACGCATTAGAACAACTCTGCAGGCTCCTGCAATGTTAAATGCAGCGCAGGCCTTGCATTAAAGCAAAATTGCAGCTGTTCTGGGGTATTAAACGCATTAAAATCATTGTAATAATCATGCAAAATCTCTCAAATGTTCAATGCAACTAATGCATCGTATTATGATAACATTTCAGACTGCTGCAAAGTTAAATGCAGTGCTGGCCTTGCATTAAAGAAATATTGCAGCCTCCTGGGATGTTTAATGCAATAAAATTAATTGCAATAATCATGCAAAACCACTCAAATGTTAAATGCAACTGATGCAACGCATTAAAATCTTTATTGGTGTACGGTTCCCTCCTGACATCCATCCACACACCCACCGATCGATCAATCAATCAATCTTTGATTAATTCTTATTATTATTAATAATATTAATTATTATTAATATAGTATTATTATTGTATTTACTACCCCCGGCACGTAGCTGAACCTCCAGGGCAGGGAGGAGACTATCCGGCATTTGGAAGTGCTTCCGGGAAGTGTGTCTGATGTGTGTGGGTCTGTGTGTGTGTCTGTGTGTGTGTCTGTGTGTGGGTGTGTGTTTGGGTCTGTGTTTGAGTCTGTGTTTGGGTCTGTGTTTGGGTCTGTGTTTGGGTCTGTGTTTGGGTTTGTGTTTGGATTTATGTTTGGGTCTGTGTTTAGGTTTGTGTTTGGGTTTGTGTTTGGGTTTGTGTCTGGTGTCTGGTGTGGGCGTTATAAACAAGTGCCGCGTGCTGTCTGTGGAAAGATCTTTATTGGTGTACGGTTGCTGTAATGTTAAATGCAGTGATGGCCTTGCATTAATGCAATATTACACCACCCTGGGATGTGAAATGCATTAAAAAATCATTGCAATAATCATGCAAAACCTCTCAAATGTTAAATGCAATTGATGCATCGCATTAGGATAACTTTGCAGGCTGCTGCAATGTTAAATGCAGTGATGGCCTTGCATTAAATTCACCTAGCTACCCCCAATGGATGTAATATGCATTAAATTAATTGCAATAATTTTGCAAAACCTCTCAAATGTTAAATGCAACAAATGCATCGCTTTAGGATGACTTTTCTGGCTGCTGCAATGTTAAATGCAGTGATCGCCTTGCATTAAAGAAATATTGCAACACCCTGCGATGTGAAATGCAATAATAATCCTGCAAAACCTCTCAAATGTTAAATGCGACTAATGCATCGTATTAGGATAACTTTGCAGGCTGCTGCATTGTTAAATGCAGCGCTGGCGTTGCATTAAAGCAATATTGCAACCCCCTGCGATGTTAAATGCAATAAAATTAATTGCAATAATTTTGCAAAACCTCTCAAATGTTAAATGCAATTAATGCAACGCATTAGAACAACTCTGCAGGCTGCTGCAATGTTAAATGCAGCGCAGGCCTTGCATTAAAGCAAAATTGCAGCTGTTCTGGGGTATTAAACGCATTAAAATCATTGTAATAATCATGCAAAATCTCTCAAATGTTCAATGCAACTAATGCATCGTATTATGATAACATTTCAGACTGCTGCAAAGTTAAATGCAGTGATGGCCTTGCATTAAAGAAATATTGCAGCCTCCTGGGATGTTTAATGCAATAAAATTAATTGCAATAATCATGCAAAACCACTCAAATGTTAAATGCAACTGATGCAACGCATTAAAATCTTTATTGGTGTACGGTTCCCTCCTGACATCCATCCACACACCCACAGATCGATCAATCAATCAATCTTTGATTAATTCTTATTATTATTAATAATATTAATTATTATTACTATAGTATTATTATTGTATTTACTACCCCCGGCACGTAGCTGAACCTCCAGGGCAGGGAGGAGACTATCCGGCATTTGGAAGTGCTTCCGGGAAGTGTGTCTGATGTGTGTGGGTCTGTGTGTGTGTCTGTGTGTGTGTCTGTGTGTGGGTGTGTGTTTGGGTCTGTGTTTGAGTCTGTGTTTGGGTCTGTGTTTGGGTTTGTGTTTGGGTTTGTGTTTGGGTTTGTGTCTGGTGTCTGGTGTGGGCGTTATAAACAAGTGCCGCGTGCTGTCTGTGGAAAGATCTTTATTGGTGTACGGTTGCTGTAATGTTAAATGCAGTGATGGCCTTGCATTAATGCAATATTACACCACCCTGGGATGTGAAATGCATTAAAAAATCATTGCAATAATCATGCAAAACCTCTCAAATGTTAAATGCAATTGATGCATCGCATTAGGATTACTTTTCAGGCTGCTGCAATGTTAAATGCAGTGATCGCCTTGCATTAAAGAAATATTGCAACACCCTGCGATGTGAAATGCAATAATAATCCTGCAAAACCTCTCAAATGTTAAATGCGACTAATGCATCGTATTAGGATAACTTTGCAGGCTGCTGCATTGTTAAATGCAGCGCTGGCGTTGCATTAAAGCAATATTGCAACCCCCTGGGATGTTAAATGCAATAAAATTAATTGCAATAATTTTGCAAAACCTCTCAAATGTTTAATGCAATTAATGCAACGCATTAGAACAACTCTGCAGGCTCCTGCAATGTTAAATGCAGCGCAGGCCTCGCATTAAAGCAAAATTGCAGCTGTTCTGGGGTATTAAACGCATTAAAATCATTGTAATAATCATGCAAAATCTCTCAAATGTTCAATGCAACTAATGCATCGTATTATGATAACATTGCAGACTGCTGCAAAGTTAAATGCAGTGATGGCCTTGCATTAAAGAAATATTGCAGCCTCCTGGGATGTTTAATGCAATAAAATTAATTGCAATAATCATGCAAAACCACTCAAATGTTAAATGCAACTGATGCAACGCATTAAAATCTTTATTGGTGTACGGTTCCCTCCTGACATCCATCCACCCACCCACCGATCGATCAATCAATCAATCTTTGATTAATTCTTATTATTATTAATAATATTAATTATTATTACTATGGTATTATTATTGTATTTACTACCCCCGGCACGTAGCTGAACCTCCAGGGCAGGGAGGAGACTATCCGGCATTTGGAAGTGCTTCCGGGAAGTGTGTCTGATGTGTGTGGGTCTGTGTGTGTGTCTGTGTGTGTGTCTGTGTGTGGGTGTGTGTTTGGGTCTGTGTTTGAGTCTGTGTTTGGGTCTGTGTTTGGGTCTGTGTTTGGGTCTGTGTTTGGGTTTGTGTTTGGGTCTGTGTTTGGGTTTGTGTTTGGGTTGGTGTTTGGATTTATGTTCGGGTCTGTGTTTGGGTCTGTGTTTGGGTTTGTGTTTGGGTCTGTGTTTGGGTTTGTGTTTGGGTTTGTGTCTGGTGTCTGGTGTGGGCGTTATAAACAAGTGCCGCGTGCTGTCTGTGGAAAGATCTTTATTGGTGTACGGTTGCTGTAATGTTAAATGCAGTGATGGCCTTGCATTAATGCAATATTACACCACCCTGGGATGTGAAATGCATAAAAAAATCATTGCAATAATCATGCAAAACCTCTCAAATGTTAAATGCAATTGATGCATCGCATTAGGATAACTTTGCAGGCTGCTGCAATGTTAAATGCAGTGATGGCCTTGCATTAAAGTCACCTAGCTACCCCCAATGGATGTAATATGCATTAAATTAATTGCAATAATTTTGCAAAACCTCTCAAATGTTAAATGCAACAAATGCATCGCATTAGGATGACTTTTCAGGCTGCTGCAATGTTAAATGCAGTGATCGCCTTGCATTAAAGAAATATTGCAACACCCTGCGATGTGAAATGCAATAATAATCCTGCAAAACCTCTCAAATGTTAAATGCGACTAATGCATCGTATTAGGATAACTTTGCAGGCTGCTGCATTGTTAAATGCAGCGCTGGCGTTGCATTAAAGCAATATTGCAACCCCCTTGGATGTTAAATGCAATAAAATTAATTGCAATAATTTTGCAAAACCTCTCAAATGTTAAATGCAATTAATGCAACGCATTAGAACAACTCTGCAGGCTCCTGCAATGTTAAATACAGCGCAGGCCTTGCATTAAAGCAAAATTGCAGCTGTTCTGGGGTATTAAACGCATTAAAATCATTGTAATAATCATGCAAAATCTCTCAAATGTTCAATGCAACTAATGCATCGTATTATGATAACATTTCAGACTGCTGCAAAGTTAAATGCAGTGATGGCCTTGCATTAAAGAAATATTGCAGCCTCCTGGGATGTTTAATGCAATAAAATTAATTGCAATAATCATGCAAAACCACTCAAATGTTAAATGCAACTGATGCAATGCATTAAAATCTTTATTGGTGTACGGTTTGGAGAAAATAACCTGCTCCTCAACACCTTAAAGACAAAGGAAATAATAATAGACTTCAGAAAGAATAAAACGGACATGGTACCATTAACTATCAGAGGGGACTGTGTGGAGAGGGTGGCGGATTTCCGCTTCCTGGGAATCCATATTGAGGAGGACCTGACGTGGAGCGTGAACACCTCTGCGCTGCTGAAAAAGGTCCAGCAGAGACTGCACTTCCTGAGGGTGCTCAGGAAGAATAACATCACTCAGAGACTGCTGTTGTCCTTTTATCGGTGCTACATTGAGAGCATCCTAACATACTGTGTATGCGTATGGTACACCAGCTGCACAGCGGCTCAGAGGAAAGCGCTCCAGAGGGCCATTGACAACGCCCAGAGGATTGTCGGCTGCCCTCTACTTACCTTGGAGGACTTACACAGTTCCCGCTGCATCAAAAAATCCCAGAGTATTATAAAGGACATTTCCCACCCCGGACACTCCCTGTTTGAACTGTTACCGTCAGGCAGACGGTACAGATCTACAAGGACAAGGACAAACAGACTTAAAAATAGTTTTTACCCCACTGCTATAAAGGCACTAAATGTAGCCGCCAAGGAACGCAGGGGCGATACATAATAAGAGACTGTGAAATCGACAGAAGGATGTAGGGTTGGGTGTTTATGCGTGCTATTTTCATGATATTTATTTTAGTTGTTTATCTTTTTAAAAATATTTTACCTTGTATGTATCGTTAGCTTTTAGAAATGTTTGAATGGTGCACTGACTGGCTGACATTTTACAATTTCGTTGTACATGGCTCATGTTACAATGACAATAAAGGAACTATTCTATTCTAGGTTCCCTCCTGACATCCATCCACACACCCACCGATCGATCAATCAATCAATCTTTGATTAATTCTTATTATTATTAATAATATTAATTATTATTACTATAGTATTATTATTGTATTTACTACCCCCAGCACGTAGCTGAACCTCCAGGGCAGGGAGGAGACTATCCGGCATTTGGAAGTGCTTCCGGGAAGTGTGTCTGATGTGTGTGTGTCTGTGTGTGGGTGTGTGTTTGGGTCTGTGTTTGAGTCTGTGTTTGGGTCTGTGTTTGGGTCTGTGTTTGGGTTTGTGTTTGGATTTATGTTTGGGTCTGTGTTTGGGTTTGTGTTTGGGTTTGTGTCTGGTGTCTGGTGTGGGCGTTATAAACAAGTGCCGCGTGCTGTCTGTGGAAAGATCTTTATTGGTGTACGGTTGCTGTAATGTTAAATGCAGTGATGGCCTTGCATTAATGCAATATCACACCACCCTGGGATGTGAAATGCATTAAAAAATCATTGCAATAATCATGCAAAACCTCTCAAATGTTAAATGCAATTGATGCATCGCGTTAGGATAACTTTGCAGGCTGCTGCAATGTTAAATGCAGTGATGGCCTTGCATTAAAGTCACCTAGCTACCCCCAATGGATGTAATATGCATTAAATTAATTGCAATAATTTTGCAAAACCTCTCAAATGTTAAATGAAACAAATGCATCGCATTAGGATGACTTTTCAGGCTGCTGCAATGTTAAATGCAGTGATCGCCTTGCATTAAAGAAATATTGCAACACCCTGCGATGTGAAATGCAATAATAATCCTGCAAAACCTCTCAAATGTTAAATGCGACTAATGCATCGTATTAGGATAACTTTGCAGGCTGCTGCATTGTTAAATGCAGCGCTGGCGTTGCATTAAAGCAATATTGCAACCCCCTGGGATGTTAAATGCAATAAAATCATTGCAATAATCATGCAAAACCTCTCAAATGTTAAATGCAATTGATGCATCGCATTAGGATAACTTTGCAGGCTGCTGCAATGTTAAATGCAGTGATGGCCTTGCATTAAAGTCACCTAGCTACCCCCAATGGATGTAATATGCATTAAATTAATTGCAATAATTTTGCAAAACCTCTCAAATGTTAAATGCAACAAATGCATAGCATTAGGGTGACTTTTCAGGCTGCTGCAATGTTAAATGCAGTGATCGCCTTGCATTAAAGAAATATTGCAACACCCTGCGATGTGAAATGCAATAATAATCCTGCAAAACCTCTCAAATGTTAAATGCGACTAATGCATCGTATTAGGATAACTTTGCAGGCTGCTGCATTGTTAAATGCAGCGCTGGTGTTGCATTAAAGCAATATTGCAACCCCCTGCGATGTTAAATGCAATAAAATTAATTGCAATAATTTTGCAAAACCTCTCAAATGTTAAATGCAATTAATGCAACGCATTAGAACAACTCTGCAGGCTCCTGCAATGTTAAATGCAGCGCAGGCCTTGCATTAAAGCAAAATTGCAGCTGTTCTGGGGTATTAAACGCATTAAAATCATTGTAATAATCATTCAAAATCTCTCAAATGTTCAATGCAACTAATGCATCGTATTATGATAACATTTCAGACTGCTGCAAAGTTAAATGCAGTGATGGCCTTGCATTAAAGAAATATTGCAGCCTCCTGGGATGTTTAATGCAATAAAATTAATTGCAATAATCATGCAAAACCACTCAAATGTTAAATGCAACTGATGCAACGCATTAAAATCTTTATTGGTGTACGGTTCCCTCCTGACATCCATCCACCCACCCACCGATCGATCAATCAATCAATCTTTGATTAATTCTTATTATTATTAATAATATTAATTATTATTACTATGGTATTATTATTGTATTTACTACCCCCGGCACGTAGCTGAACCTCCAGGGCAGGGAGGAGACTATCCGGCATTTGGAAGTGCTTCCGGGAAGTGTGTCTGATGTGTGTGGGTCTGTGTGTGTGTCTGTGTGTGGGTGTGTGTTTGGGTCTGTGTTTGAGTCTGTGTTTGGGTCTGTGTTTGGGTCTGTGTTTGGGTCTGTGTTTGGGTTTGTGTTTGGATTTATGTTTGGGTCTGTGTTTGGGTTTGTGTTTGGGTTTGTGTCTGGTGTCTGGTGTGGGCGTTATAAACAAGTGCCGCGTGCTGTCTGTGGAAAGATCTTTATTGGTGTACGGTTGCTGTAATGTTAAATGCAGTGATGGCCTTGCATTAATGCAATATTACACCACCCTGGGATGTGAAATGCATTAAAAAATCATTGCAATAATCATGCAAAACCTCTCAAATGTTAAATGCAATTGATGCATCGCATTAGGATAACTTTGCAGGCTGCTGCAATGTTAAATGCAGTGATGGCCTTGCATTAAAGTCACCTAGCTACCCCCAATGGATGTAATATGCATTAAATTAATTGCAATAATTTTGCAAAACCTCTCAAATGTTAAATGCAACAAATGCATCGCATTAGGATGACTTTTCAGGCTGCTGCAATGTTAAATGCAGTGATCGCCTTGCATTAAAGAAATATTGCAACACCCTGCGATGTGAAATGCAATAATAATCCTGCAAAACCTCTCAAATGTTAAATGCGACTAATGCATCGTATTAGGATAACTTTGCAGGCTGCTGCATTGTTAAATGCAGCGCTGGCGTTGCATTAAAGCAATATTGCAACCCCCTGGGATGTTAAATGCAATAAAATTAATTGCAATAATTTTGCAAAACCTCTCAAATGTTAAATGCAATTAATGCAACGCATTAGAACAACTCTGCAGGCTCCTACAATGTTAAATGCAGCGCAGGCCTTGCATTAAAGCAAAATTGCAGCTGTTCTGGGGTATTAAACGCATTAAAATCATTGTAATAATCATGCAAAATCTCTCAAATGTTCAATGCAACTAATGCATCGTATTATGATAACATTGCAGACTGCTGCAAAGTTAAATGCAGTGATGGCCTTGCATTAAAGAAATATTGCAGCCTCCTGGGATGTTTAATGCAATAAAATTAATTGCAATAATCATGCAAAACCACTCAAATGTTAAATGCAACTGATGCAACGCATTAAAATCTTTATTGGTGTACGGTTCCCTCCTGACATCCATCCACCCACCCACCGATCGATCAATCAATCAATCTTTGATTAATTCTTATTATTATTAATAATATTAATTATTATTACTATGGTATTATTATTGTATTTACTACCCCCGGCACGTAGCTGAACCTCCAGGGCAGGGAGGAGACTATCCGGCATTTGGAAGTGCTTCCGGGAAGTGTGTCTGATGTGTGTGGGTCTGTGTGTGTGTCTGTGTGTGTGTCTGTGTGTGGGTGTGTGTTTGGGTCTGTGTTTGAGTCTGTGTTTGGGTCTGTGTTTGGGTCTGTGTTTGGGTCTGTGTTTGGGTTTGTGTTTGGGTCTGTGTTTGGGTTTGTGTTTGGGTTGGTGTTTGGATTTATGTTCGGGTCTGTGTTTGGGTCTGTGTTTGGGTTTGTGTTTGGGTCTGTGTTTGGGTTTGTGTTTGGGTTTGTGTCTGGTGTCTGGTGTGGGCGTTATAAACAAGTGCCGCGTGCTGTCTGTGGAAAGATCTTTATTGGTGTACGGTTGCTGTAATGTTAAATGCAGTGATGGCCTTGCATTAATGCAATATTACACCACCCTGGGATGTGAAATGCATAAAAAAATCATTGCAATAATCATGCAAAACCTCTCAAATGTTAAATGCAATTGATGCATCGCATTAGGATAACTTTGCAGGCTGCTGCAATGTTAAATGCAGTGATGGCCTTGCATTAAAGTCACCTAGCTACCCCCAATGGATGTAATATGCATTAAATTAATTGCAATAATTTTGCAAAACCTCTCAAATGTTAAATGCAACAAATGCATCGCATTAGGATGACTTTTCAGGCTGCTGCAATGTTAAATGCAGTGATCGCCTTGCATTAAAGAAATATTGCAACACCCTGCGATGTGAAATGCAATAATAATCCTGCAAAACCTCTCAAATGTTAAATGCGACTAATGCATCGTATTAGGATAACTTTGCAGGCTGCTGCATTGTTAAATGCAGCGCTGGCGTTGCATTAAAGCAATATTGCAACCCCCTTGGATGTTAAATGCAATAAAATTAATTGCAATAATTTTGCAAAACCTCTCAAATGTTAAATGCAATTAATGCAACGCATTAGAACAACTCTGCAGGCTCCTGCAATGTTAAATACAGCGCAGGCCTTGCATTAAAGCAAAATTGCAGCTGTTCTGGGGTATTAAACGCATTAAAATCATTGTAATAATCATGCAAAATCTCTCAAATGTTCAATGCAACTAATGCATCGTATTATGATAACATTTCAGACTGCTGCAAAGTTAAATGCAGTGATGGCCTTGCATTAAAGAAATATTGCAGCCTCCTGGGATGTTTAATGCAATAAAATTAATTGCAATAATCATGCAAAACCACTCAAATGTTAAATGCAACTGATGCAATGCATTAAAATCTTTATTGGTGTACGGTTCCCTCCTGACATCCATCCACACACCCACCGATCGATCAATCAATCAATCTTTGATTAATTCTTATTATTATTAATAATATTAATTATTATTACTATAGTATTATTATTGTATTTACTACCCCCGGCACGTAGCTGAACCTCCAGGGCAGGGAGGAGACTATCCGGCATTTGGAAGTGCTTCCGGGAAGTGTGTCTGATGTGTGTGGGTCTGTGTGTGTGTCTGTGTGTGTGTCTGTGTGTGGGTGTGTGTTTGGGTCTGTGTTTGAGTCTGTGTTTGGGTCTGTGTTTGGGTCTGTGTTTGGGTCTGTGTTTGGGTTTGTGTTTGGATTTATGTTTTGGTCTGTGTTTGGGTTTGTGTTTGGGTTTGTGTTTGGGTTTGTGTCTGGTGTCTGGTGTGGGCGTTATAAACAAGTGCCGCGTGCTGTCTGTGGAAAGATCTTTATTGGTGTACGGTTGCTGTAATGTTAAATGCAGTGATGGCCTTGCATTAATGCAATATTACACCACCCTGGGATGTGAAATGCATTAAAAAATCATTGCAATAATCATGCAAAACCTCTCAAATGTTAAATGCAATTGATGCATCGCATTAGGATAACTTTGCAGGCTGCTGCAATGTTAAATGCAGTGATGGCCTTGCATTAAATTCACCTAGCTACCCCCAATGGATGTAATATGCATTAATTTAATTGCAATAATTTTGCAAAACCTCTCAAATGTTAAATGCAACAAATGCATCGCATTAGGATGACTTTTCTGGCTGCTGCAATGTTAAATGCAGTGATCGCCTTGCATTAAAGAAATATTGCAACACCCTGCGATGTGAAATGCAATAATAATCCTGCAAAACCTCTCAAATGTTAAATGCGACTAATGCATCGTATTAGGATAACTTTGCAGGCTGCTGCATTGTTAAATGCAGCGCTGGCGTTGCATTAAAGCAATATTGCAACCCCCTTGGATGTTAAATGCAATAAAATTAATTGCAATAATTTTGCAAAACCTCTCAAATGTTAAATGCAATTAATGCAACGCATTAGAACAACTCTGCAGGCTCCTGCAATGTTAAATACAGCGCAGGCCTTGCATTAAAACAAAATTGCAGCTGTTCTGGGGTATTAAACGCATTAAAATCATTGTAATAATCATGCAAAATCTCTCAAATGTTCAATGCAACTAATGCATCGTATTATGATAACATTGCAGACTGCTGCAAAGTTAAATGCAGTGATGGCCTTGCATTAAAGAAATATTGCAGCCTCCTGGGATGTTTAATGCAATAAAATTAATTGCAATAATCATGCAAAACCACTCAAATGTTAAATGCAACTGATGCAACGCATTAAAATCTTTATTGGTGTACGGTTCCCTCCTGACATCCATCCACCCACCCACCGATCGATCAATCAATCAATCTTTGATTAATTCTTATTAATATTAATAATATTAATTATTATTACTATGGTATTATTATTGTATTTACTACCCCCGGCACGTAGCTGAACCTCCAGGGCAGGGAGGAGACTATCCGGCATTTGGAAGTGCTTCCGGGAAGTGTGTCTGATGTGTGTGGGTCTGTGTGTGTGTCTGTGTGTGTGTCTGTGTGTGAGTGTGTGTTTGGGTCTGTGTTTGAGTCTGTGTTTGGGTCTGTGTTTGGGTCTGTGTTTGTGTTTGTGTTTGGGTTTGTGTTTGGGTCTGTGTTTGGGTTTGTGTTTGGGTTTGTGTTTGGATTTATGTTTGGGTCTGTGTTTGGGTTTGTGTTTGGGTTTGTGTCTGGTGTCTGGTGTGGGCGTTATAAACAAGTGCCGCGTGCTGTCTGTGGAAAGATCTTTATTGGTGTACGGTTGCTGTAATGTTAAATGCAGTGATGGCCTTGCATTAATGCAATATTACACCACCCTGGGATGTGAAATGCATTAAAAAATCATTGCAATAATCATGCAAAACCTCTCAAATGTTAAATGCAATTGATGCACCGCATTAGGATAACTTTGCAGGCTGCTGCAATGTTAAATGCAGTGATGGCCTTGCATTAAAGTCACCTAGCTACCCCCAATGGATGTAATATGCATTAAATTAATTGCAATAATTTTGCAAAACCTCTCAAATGTTAAATGCAACAAATGCATAGCATTAGGATGACTTTTCAGGCTGCTGCAATGTTAAATCCAGTGATCGCCTTGCATTAAAGAAATATTGCAACACCCTGCGATGTGAAATGCAATAATAATCCTGCAAAACCTCTCAAATGTTAAATGCGACTAATGCATCATATTAGGATAACTTTGCAGGCTGCTGCATTGTTAAATGCAGCGCTGGTGTTGCATTAAAGCAATATTGCAACCCCTGCGATGTTAAATGCAATAAAATTAATTGCAATAATTTTGCAAAACCTCTCAAATGTTAAATGCAATTAATGCAACGCATTAGAACAACTCTGCAGGCTCCTGCAATGTTAAATGCAGCACAGGCCTTGCATTAAAGCAAAATTGCAGCTGTTCTGGGGTATTAAACGTATTAAAATCATTGTAATAATCATGCAAAATCTCTCAAATGTTCAATGCAACTAATGCATCGTATTATGATAACATTTCAGACTGCTGCAAAGTTAAATGCAGTGATGGCCTTGCATTAAAGAAATATTGCAGCCTCCTGGGATGTTTAATGCAATAAAATTAATTGCAATAATCATGCAAAACCACTCAAATGTTAAATGCAACTGATGCAACGCATTAAAATCTTTATTGGTGTACGGTTCCCTCCTGACATCCATCCACACACCCACCGATCGATCAATCAATCAATCTTTGATTAATTCTTCTTATTATTAATAATAATATTAATTATTATTACTATAGTATTATTATTGTATTTACTACCCCCGGCACGTAGCTGAACCTCCAGGGCAGGGAGGAGACTATCCGGCATTTGGAAGTGCTTCCGGGAAGTGTGTCTGATGTGTGTGGGTCTGTGTGTGTGTCTGTGTGTGTGTCTGTGTGTGGGTGTGTGTTTGGATCTGTGTTTGAGTCTGTGTTTGGGTCTGTGTTTGGGTCTGTGTTTGGGTTTGTGTTTGGATTGATGTTTGGGTCTGTGTTTGGGTTTGTGTTTGGGTTTGTGTCTGGTGTCTGGTGTGGGCGTTATAAACAAGTGCCGCGTGCTGTCTGTGGAAAGATCTTTATTGGTGTACGGTTGCTGTAATGTTAAATGCAGTGATGGCCTTGCATTAATGCAATATTACACCACCCTGGGATGTGAAATGCATTAAAAAATCATTGCAATAATCATGCAAAACCTCTCAAATGTTAAATGCAATTGATGCATCGCATTAGGATAACTTTGCAGGCTGCTGCAATGTTAAATGCAGTGATGGCCTTGCATTAAAGTCACCTAGCTACCCCCAATGGATGTAATATGCATTAAATTAATTGCAATAATTTTGCAAAACCTCTCAAATGTTAAATGCAACAAATGCATCGCATTAGGATGACTTTTCAGGCTGCTGCAATGTTAAATGCAGTGATCGCCTTGCATTAAAGAAATATTGCAACACCCTGCGATGTGAAATGCAATAATAATCCTGCAAAACCTCTCAAATGTTAAATGCGACTAATGCATCGTATTAGGATAACTTTGCAGGCTGCTGCATTGTTAAATGCAGCGCTGGCGTTGCATTAAAGCAATATTGCAACCCCCTGGGATGTTAAATGCAATAAAATCATTGCAATAATCATGCAAAACCTCTCAAATGTTAAATGCAATTGATGCATCGCATTAGGATAACTTTGCAGGCTGCTGCAATGTTAAATGCAGTGATGGCCTTGCATTAAAGTCACCTAGCTACCCCCAATGGATGTAATATGCATTAAATTAATTGCAATAATTTTGCAAAACCTCTCAAATGTTAAATGCAACAAATGCATAGCATTAGGATGACTTTTCAGGCTGCTGCAATGTTAAATGCAGTGATCGCCTTGCATTAAAGAAATATTGCAACACCCTGCGATGTGAAATGCAATAATAATCCTGCAAAACCTCTCAAATGTTAAATGCGACTAATGCATCGTATTAGGATAACTTTGCAGGCTGCTGCATTGTTAAATGCAGCGCTGGTGTTGCATTAAAGCAATATTGCAACCCCCTGCGATGTTAAATGCAATAAAATTAATTGCAATAATTTTGCAAAACCTCTAAAATGTTAAATGCAATTAATGCAACGCATTAGAACAACTCTGCAGGCTCCTGCAATGTTAAATGCAGCGCAGGCCTTGCATTAAAGCAAAATTGCAGCTGTTCTGGGGTATTAAACGCATTAAAATCATTGTAATAATCATGCAAAATCTCTCAAATGTTCAATGCAACTAATGCATCGTATTATGATAACATTTCAGACTGCTGCAAAGTTAAATGCAGTGATGGCCTTGCATTAAAGAAATATTGCAGCCTCCTGGGATGTTTAATGCAATAAAATTAATTGCAATAATCATGCAAAACCACTCAAATGTTAAATGCAACTGATGCAACGCATTAAAATCTTTATTGGTGTACGGTTCCCTCCTGACATCCATCCACACACCCACAGATCGATCAATCAATCAATCTTTGATTAATTCTTATTATTATTAATAATATTAATTATTATTACTATAGTATTATTATTGTATTTACTACCCCCGGCACGTAGCTGAACCTCCAGGGCAGGGAGGAGACTATCCGGCATTTGGAAGTGCTTCCGGGAAGTGTGTCTGATGTGTGTGGGTCTGTGTGTGTGTCTGTGTGTGTGTCTGTGTGTGGGTGTGTGTTTGGGTCTGTGTTTGAGTCTGTGTTTGGGTCTGTGTTTGGGTCTGTGTTTGGGTCTGTGTTTGGGTTTGTGTTTGGATTTATGTTTGGGTCTGTGTTTGGGTTTGTGTTTGGGTTTGTGTCTGGTGTCTGGTGTGGGCGTTATAAACAAGTGCCGCGTGCTGTCTGTGGAAAGATCTTTATTGGTGTACGGTTGCTGTAATGTTAAATGCAGTGATGGCCTTGCATTAATGCAATATTACACCACCCTGGGATGTGAAATGCATTAAAAAATCATTGCAATAATCATGCAAAACCTCTCAAATGTTAAATGCAATTGATGCATCGCATTAGGATAACTTTGCAGGCTGCTGCAATGTTAAATGCAGTGATGGCCTTGCATTAAAGTCACCTAGCTACCCCCAATGGATGTAATATGCATTAAATTAATTGCACTAATTTTGCAAAACCTCTCAAATGTTAAATGCAACAAATGCATCGCATTAGGATGACTTTTCAGGCTGCTGCAATGTTAAATGCAGTGATCGCCTTGCATTAAAGAAATATTGCAACACCCTGCGATGTGAAATGCAATAATAATCCTGCAAAACCTCTCAAATGTTAAATGCGACTAATGCATCGTATTAGGATAACTTTGCAGGCTGCTGCATTGTTAAATGCAGCGCTGGCGTTGCATTAAAGCAATATTGCAACCCCCTGGGATGTTAAATGCAATAAAATCATTGCAATAATCATGGAAAACCTCTCAAATGTTAAATGCAATTGATGCATCGCATTAGGATAACTTTGCAGGCTGCTGCAATGTTAAATGCAGTGATGGCCTTGCATTAAAGTCACCTAGCTACCCCCAATGGATGTAATATGCATTAAATTAATTGCAATAATTTTGCAAAACCTCTCAAATGTTAAATGCAACAAATGCATAGCATTAGGATGACTTTTCAGGCTGCTGCAATGTTAAATGCAGTGATCGCCTTGCATTAAAGAAATATTGCAACACCCTGCGATGTGAAATGCAATAATAATCCTGCAAAACCTCTCAAATGTTAAATGCGACTAATGCATCGTATTAGGATAACTTTGCAGGCTGCTGCATTGTTAAATGCAGCGCTGGCGTTGCATTAAAGCAATATTGCAACCCCCTGGGATGTTAAATGCAATAAAATCATTGCAATAATCATGCAAAACCTCTCAAATGTTAAATGCAATTGATGCAGCGCATTAGGATAACTTTGCAGGCTGCTGCAATGTTAAATGCAGTGATGGCCTTGCATTAAAGTCACCTAGCTACCCCCAATGGATGTAATATGCATTAAATTAAATGCAATAATTTTGCAAAACCTCTCAAATGTTAAATGCAACAAATGCATAGCATTAGGATGACTTTTCAGGCTGCTGCAATGTTAAATGCAGTGATCGCCTTGCATTAAAGAAATATTGCAACACTCTGCGATGTGAAATGCAATAATAATCCTGCAAAACCTCTCAAATGTTAAATGCGTCTAATGCATCATATTAGGATAACTTTGCAGGCTGCTGCATTGTTAAATGCAGCGCTGGTGTTGCATTAAAGCAATATTGCAACCCCCTGCGATGTTAAATGCAATAAAATTAATTGCAATAATCATGCAAAACCTCTCAAATGTTAAATGCAATTGATGCAGCGCATTAGGATAACTTTGCAGGCTGCTGCAATGTTAAATGCAGTGATGGCCTTGCATTAAAGTCACCTAGCTACCCCCAATGGATGTAATATGCATTAAATTAAATGCAATAATTTTGCAAAACCTCTCAAATGTTAAATGCAACAAATGCATAGCATTAGGATGACTTTTCAGGCTGCTGCAATGTTAAATGCAGTGATCGCCTTGCATTAAAGAAATATTGCAACACCCTGCGATGTGAAATGCAATAATAATCCTGCAAAACCTCTCAAATGTTAAATGCGTCTAATGCATCATATTAGGATAACTTTGCAGGCTGCTGCATTGTTAAATGCAGCGCTGGTGTTGCACTAAAGCAATATTGCAACCCCCTGCGATGTTAAATGCAATAAAATTAATTGCAATAATTTTGCAAAACCTCTCAAATGTTAAATGCAATTAATGCAACGCATTAGAACAACTCTGCAGGCTCCTGCAATGTTAAATGCAGCGCAGGCCTTGCATTAAAGCAAAATTGCAGCTGTTCTGGGGTATTAAACGCATTAAAATCATTGTAATAATCATGCAAAATCTCTCAAATGTTCAATGCAACTAATGCATCGTATTATGATAACATTTCAGACTGCTGCAAAGTTAAATGCAGTGATGGCCTTGCATTAAAGAAATATTGCAGCCTCCTGGGATGTTTAATGCAATAAAATTAATTGCAATAATCATGCAAAACCACTCAAATGTTAAATGCAACTGATGCAACGCATTAAAATCTTTATTGGTGTACGGTTCCCTCCTGACATCCATCCACACACCCACAGATCGATCAATCAATCAATCTTTGATTAATTCTTATTATTATTAATAATATTAATTATTATTACTATAGTATTATTATTGTATTTACTACCCCCGGCACGTAGCTGAACCTCCAGGGCAGGGAGGAGACTATCCGGCATTTGGAAGTGCTTCCGGGAAGTGTGTCTGATGTGTGTGGGTCTGTGTGTGTGTCTGTGTGTGTGTCTGTGTGTGGGTGTGTGTTTGGGTCTGTGTTTGAGTCTGTGTTTGGGTCTGTGTTTGGGTCTGTGTTTGGGTCTGTGTTTGGGTTTGTGTTTGGATTTATGTTTGGGTCTGTGTTTGGGTTTGTGTTTGGGTTTGTGTCTGGTGTCTGGTGTGGGCGTTATAAACAAGTGCCGCGTGCTGTCTGTGGAAAGATCTTTATTGGTGTACGGTTGCTGTAATGTTAAATGCAGTGATGGCCTTGCATTAATGCAATATTACACCACCCTGGGATGTGAAATGCATTAAAAAATCATTGCAATAATCATGCAAAACCTCTCAAATGTTAAATGCAATTGATGCATCGCATTAGGATAACTTTGCAGGCTGCTGCAATGTTAAATGCAGTGATGGCCTTGCATTAAAGTCACCTAGCTACCCCCAATGGATGTAATATGCATTAAACTAATTGCACTAATTTTGCAAAACCTCTCAAATGTTAAATGCAACAAATGCATCGCATTAGGATGACTTTTCAGGCTGCTGCAATGTTAAATGCAGTGATCGCCTTGCATTAAAGAAATATTGCAACACCCTGCGATGTGAAATGCAATAATAATCCTGCAAAACCTCTCAAATGTTAAATGCGACTAATGCATCGTATTAGGATAACTTTGCAGGCTGCTGCATTGTTAAATGCAGCGCTGGCGTTGCATTAAAGCAATATTGCAACCCCCTGGGATGTTAAATGCAATAAAATCATTGCAATAATCATGGAAAACCTCTCAAATGTTAAATGCAATTGATGCATCGCATTAGGATAACTTTGCAGGCTGCTGCAATGTTAAATGCAGTGATGGCCTTGCATTAAAGTCACCTAGCTACCCCCAATGGATGTAATATGCATTAAATTAATTGCAATAAATTTGCAAAACCTCTCAAATGTTAAATGCAACAAATGCATAGCATTAGGATGACTTTTCAGGCTGCTGCAATGTTAAATGCAGTGATCGCCTTGCATTAAAGAAATATTGCAACACCCTGCGATGTGAAATGCAATAATAATCCTGCAAAACCTCTCAAATGTTAAATGCGACTAATGCATCGTATTAGGATAACGTTGCAGGCTGCTGCATTGTTAAATGCAGCGCTGGCGTTGCATTAAAGCAAAATTGCAGCTGTTCTGGGGTATTAAACGCATTAAAATCATTGTAATAATCATGCAAAATCTCTCAAATGTTCAATGCAACTAATGCATCGTATTATGATAACATTGCAGACTGCTGCAAAGTTAAATGCAGTGATGGCCTTGCATTAAAGAAATATTGCAGCTGTGGGATGTTTATGCAATAAAATTAATTGCAATAATCATGCAAATCCACTCAAATGTTAAATGCAACTGATGCAACGCATTAAATTCTTTATTGGTGTACGGTTCCCTCCTGACATCCATCCACCCACCCACCGATCGATCAATCAGTCAATCCTTGATTAATTCTTATTATTATTAATAATATTAATTATTATTACTATAGTATTATTATTGTATTTACTACCCCCGGCACGTAGCTGAACCTCCAGGGCAGGGAGGAGACTATCCGGCATTTGGAAGTGCTTCTGGGAAGTGTGTCTGATGTGTGTGGGTCTGTGTGTATGTCTGTGTGTGTGTGGGTGTGTGTGTGGGTGTGTGTGTGTGTGTGGGTGTGTGTTTGGGTCTGTGTTTGGGTCTGTGTTTGGGTCTGTGTTTGGGTCTGTGTTTGGGTTTGTGTTTGGGTTTGTGTTTGTGTTTGGGTTTGTGTTAGGGTTTGTGTTTGGGTTTGTGTTTGTGTTTGTGTTTGGGTCTGTGTTTGGGTTTGTGTTTGGGTCTGTGTTTGTGTTTGTGTTTGGGTCTCCCCCCTCTCCCCCCTCTCTCTCTCCCCCCCCCAGCTCTCTCTCTCTCCCTCCCCCAGCTCTATCTCTCCCCCCCTCTCTCTCTCCCCCAGCTCTATCTCTCTCTCTCTCTCTCTCTCCCCCTCTCTCTCTCTCTCTCTCTCCCCTCTCTCTCTTCCCTCCCTCCCTCCCTCCCTCCCTCCCTCCCTCCCTCCCTCCCTCCCTCTCCCTCTCTCTCTCTCTCTCTCTCTCTGTGTGTGTGTGTGCTTGTGTTACAGTTCTTGGCATTGTAATAAAAAACAGACGTCACCCTAATTGTGTGCGTGTGTGTGTGTGTGTGTGAGCTGACTGACTTACCCCAGTCTAGTAGACACTCCGACACTCCAGCAGTTGTGACCAAGCTTGCGATGGCCGTCTTTTATCTGCCTGCCTGCCTGCCTGCCACCCGCGCCAACCTGAAGGGCCCAAACACTTGTCTTACACTCAGCCCATAACAGATATTGATTAACCCCGTACATACATACATACTTATACGGAACAGGGATAAAGAATAAACAGGTGTCGTGCGTGTGTGTGCGTGTGTGTGCGCGCGTTATAAACAAGTGCTGTCTGTGAAAAAATCGAGCTATAATTTATAAATTTATCAATAAGCTACGAGCTTTAAATTATAAACAGGCATGTTGGCCGGTGTGGGCATGTGGGACTAGTGTAGATGGGGCATGTTGGTCGGTGTGGACGG
Organism: Rhinoraja longicauda; assembly: GCF_053455715.1. Classification (NCBI taxonomy): domain Eukaryota; kingdom Metazoa; phylum Chordata; class Chondrichthyes; order Rajiformes; family Arhynchobatidae; genus Rhinoraja; species Rhinoraja longicauda. Next base: position 31,669 of record NW_027602267.1, read on the forward strand.
GTGGGACTAGTGTAGATGGGGCATGTTGGTCAGTGTGGGCAGGTGGGACTAGTGTAGATGGGGCATGTTGGACGGTGTGGGCAGGTGGGACAAGTGTAGATGGGGCATGTTGGTCGGTGTGGGAGGGTGGGACTAGTGTAGATGGGGCATGATGGTCTGTGTGGGCGGGTGGGACTAGTGTAGATGGGGCATGTTGGTCAGTGTGGGCAGGTGGGACTAGTGTAGATGGGGCATGTTGGACGGTGTGGGCAGGTGGGACTAGTGTAGATGGGGCATGTTGGTCAGTGTGGGACTAGTGTAGATGGGGCATGTTGGTCAGTGTGGGCAGGTGGGACTAGTGTAGATGGGGCATGTTGGTCAGTGTGGGCAGGTGGGACTAGTGTAGATGGGGCATGTTGGTCAGTGTGGGCAGGTGGGACTTGTGTAGATGGGGCATGTTGGATGGTGTGGGCGGGTGGGACTAGTGTAGATGGGGCATGTTGGTCGGTGTGGGCGGGTGGGACTAGTGTAGATGGGGCATGTTGGACGGTGTGGGCGGGTGGGACCAGTGTCGATGGGGCATGTTGGACGGTGTGGTCAGGTGGGACTAGTGTAGATGGGGCATGTTGGTCGGTGTGGGACTAGCGTAGATGGGGCATGTTGGTCGGTGTGGGCGGGTGGGACTAGTGTAGATGGGGCATGTTGGTCTGTGTGGGCAGGTGGGACTAGTGTAGATGGGGCATGATGGCTATCCACCTCTTGCTATTAAAAGATATTTTATAAATTAAAGCTCATAGTTTTTTGTTTGGGAGAGAGAGGGAGGGAGGGAGGGAGGGAGGGAGAGAGGGAGGGATGGAGTGACAGAGGGAGGGAGGGAGAGAGGAGGGGAAGAGAGAGGAGGGGGGAGAGAGAGGAGGGGGAGAGAGAGGAGGGGAGAGAGAGGAGGGGGAGAGAGGGGGGAGAGAGAGAGAAGGGGAAAGAGAAGGGGGAGAGCTATTTAATCTTGTTATTAAAAAGATATTTTATACCTCAAAAAGCTACGAGCTTTAATTTATAAAATATCTTTTAATAGCAAGAGGTGGAGACTGGGTGTGGACAATGTCGCCCGTCGGGCGGGCTGCTAATTGATCATTGGTGGGATCGCTGAGCCTTGGGGAAGTTGTGGGCTTATGAAGGGCCACATGTGCTCACTGTTTCTTTCAACAAAATGGCCGCCACATGTGCTCACTGTTTCTTTGTGTCAATGTTTGTCCTTGCTTGCTGGCTCCCCTTCCCTCTCTCTCTCCCCCTCCTCTCTCTCACAATAGGTACAGGAGGAGGCCATTCGGCCCTTCGAACCTGTACGCACCGCCATTCAATGTGATCGCGGCTGATCGTTCTCAATCAGTACCCACTCTCTGTGTGAAAAAAAAGTTCTCATCTCGGTCCTAAAATACTTCCCCTTTATCCTTAAACCGTGACCCCTTGTTCTGGACTTCCCCAACATCGGGAACAATCTTCCCGCGTCTAGCCTGTCCGACCCCTTAAGAATTTTGTACGTTTCTCCCCTCAATCTTCTAAATTCCAGCGAGTACAAGCCGAGTCTATCCAGTCTATCTTCATATGAAAGTCCTGCCATCCCAGGAATCAATCTGGTGAACCTTCTCTGTACTCCCTCTATGGCAAGAATGTCGTTCCTCAGGTTAGGAGACCAAAACTGTACGCAATACTCCAGTTGCGGTCTCACCAGGGCCCTGTACGACTGCAGAAGGACCCCTTTGCTCCTAAACTCAAACTAGGAGACCAAAACGGTACGCAATACTCCAGGTGCGGTCTCACCAATGCCCTGTGCAACTGCAGCAGAACCTCCCTGCTCCTATACTCAAATCCCCTCCCTATGAATGCCAACATACCATTGGCTTTCTCCACTGCCCGCTGCACCTGCATGCCTACTTTCAATGACTGGTGCACCACGACACCCAGGTCCCGTTGCGTCTCCCCTTCTCCTAATCGGCCACCATTCAGATAATAGTCTGCTTTCCCGTTCTTGCCACCAAAGTGGACAACCTCACATTTATCCAGAAGTGCTTTGAAAGGCTGGCCCTCTCACACATCAAATCCAGCATCACTGACTCACTGGACTCGCGTCAATGTGCAAACACATCCACAGAGGACGCCATCTCTCTGGCTCTTCGCACTGTCCTGACTCACCTGGAGAGACAGGGCACGTACGCGAGGATGCTACTCATTGACTCTAGCTAGCTCTGCCTTCAAACACGCTCATCCCCCACCAAGCTCGTCACCAAACTCCACCAGCTAGGCCTTGGCTCGCCGATATCATGATAGGAGTAGAATTGGGCCATTCGGCCCATCAGGTCTATTCTGCCATTCAATCATGGCTGACCTATCTCTCTCTCCCAACCCCATTCTCCTGCCTTCTCCCCATAACCTCTGACACCTGTACTAATTCAGAATCTATCTATCTCTGCCTTACAAATATCCACCGACTTGCCCTCCACAGCCTTCTGTGGCAAAGAATCCCACAGATTCACCACCCTCTGACTAAAGAAATCTCTCCTCATCTCCTTCCTAAAGGACTCTCTGTCCTTTAATTCTGAGGCTATGACTAGTCCTAGACTCTCCCACTAGTGGAAACATCCTCTCCACATCCACTCTATCCAAGCCTTTCACTATTCTGTATGTTTCAATAGGCAATAGGTGCAGGAGGAGGCCATTTGGCCCTTCGAGCCTGTACGCACCGCCATTCAATGTGATCATGGCTGATCATTCTCAATCAGTACCCCTTTCCTGCCTTCTCCCCATACCCCCTGACTCCGCTATCCTTAAGAGTTCTATCTAGCTCTCTCTTGAATGTATTCAGAGAATTGGCCTCCACTGCCCTCTGAGGCAGAGAATCCCACAGATTCAAACTCTCTTTTTTAAATTTTTTTAAAATAAATTTTATTTAAGTTTTAACAGAACTCATACATGTTACATTTCATAGTAAGCAATAATAACTACATTATACAATACAATACAATACAATATATCTTTATTGTCATTGTACCCAGGGGTACAATGAGATTGGGAATGCGCCTCCCATACGATGCAATAATTTAGGTAATTTAGACAGCAGCAACCCAACGAAATGAAACAGTTGTAACAGTTTTGGACAGGGTAAAGTGCAAGTTGATCTATGCGTTGTGGCCATCCGGCTCAGCAGGAACGGTTCATAGCAGCTATGGCCCTGGGGATGAAGCTGTTCCTGAGTCTGGAGGTGCGGGCGTAGAAGGCCTTGTATCGTCTGCCCGATGGAAGGAGTTCGAACAGACTGTTGCAGGGGTGTGAAGAGTCTTTGTGGATGCTGGTGGCTTTTCTGAGGCATCGTGTGTTGTAGATGCCCTCCAAGTCTGGTAACTGTGTTCCGATGGCCCTCTGAGCTCTATGGACTACCCGCTGTAGAGCTTTCCTTTCTGCCTCCGTGCAGCTGAGGTACCACACAGGGATGCCATGCGTTAGGATGCTCTCTATGGTGCAGCGGTAGAATGTCGTCAGCATCTGTTGGGGTAGACCAGACTTTTTCAGTGTTCGATTATACATGTATTGTTCTGTATTATCTCCCCTCCCACCACCCCCCTTCTCCCCACCCCCCCAGTTAAAAAGAAGGAAAAAGAAAAAGAAAAAGAAAGAGAGAAAGAAAGAAACCTGGAGTCCAGAATGAGACACTTCCAGGTAATTTCTTATTAAATTCTTATTAAAGGTATCAAAACAATCCTGAATTTAAATATTTCCAATTCTTAATCCTAGCTTTAAAATGAATGGGTTCCACACCTTCAAGAAGCAGTCATATTCATTTCTCAGATTATACGTAGCTTTTTCTAATGGGATACAGCTACACATTTCTGCATACCATCTTTCAAATCTTATTTCATTTTGATCTTTCCAAGTGACCGCTACACATTTTTTTGCTATTGCTATTGCTATTTTGAGAAAACTATATCTCACATTAATAGTATTTTTCATACTATCTAAACACAGTCTTTCCCAACTTGGTTCATCAATGATAATATTAAGAACTGTTTCCCATCTTTGTCTTGATTTTTGAATTCCTATCTTTGGACTAGATTTTTGTAATAATTTATACATTGATGATATACATTTTTTTATTCCCTTGCCCTGAATCAAGGATTCAATTCCTTTAATCTGAAATAGAGACATTGAATTACCTAACTTTTCCCTTAAAAAAGATTGTAATTGATAATAGAAAAAAATACTATTCCCTGGAATTTGATATTTATTTCCCAATTGAGAAAATGTCAAAAAGTTATTTCGTTCATAGCAATCTCCTATATTTATAATACCCTTCTGTTCCCAGACTTGAGTATTTGATTATTCCAAGCAAACGGCAATAATCTATTTTTTACTAATGGAGTTTTAGCTGTTAAAACAAATCTTTTATCATTAACTTTAACTGTTTTCAACAATGTATTAATTAAATGTTTTAGCAAAGGTGACTCTTTATCCTTAACTAATAGCTTCGCTTCCCATTTATATATAAATTCTTCTGGACATAACTCTTTTATTTTATCCCTTTCAATTTTAACCCATGCTGTTTTTCCACCCTCTTGATAAAAGGATGAAATAAAACTCATTTGTGCTGCCAGATAATAATTTTTAAAATTTGGTAATTGCAGTCCACCTAATTCAAATTTCCATGTTAATTTTTCCAGAGACACTCTTGGCATTTTACCTTTCCAAAGAAAATTCCTCACAATTTTGTTCAATTCTTGAAAAAAACTATTTGGCAAAGGTATAGGCAGTGTTTGGAATAAATACTGTATCCTCGGAAAAATATTCATCTTAATACAGTTCACTCTCCCTAGCAATGTAATTGGAAGATTCATCCATTTCTTCAGGTCCTCATCTATTTTTTTAATAAGTGGTTTATAATTTAATTTATACAAATTATTTAACTTATTATCTACTTTAACTCCTAAGTACTTAATGCCTTCTTTTTGCCATTTAAACTGACTTTCTCTTTTACATTGGTTATAATTGCCTTCAAAAAGAGGCATTATTTCAGTTTTATCTTTATTAATTTTATATCCTGATATTTTCCCGTATTCTTCCAGTCTGAAACATAATTTTCTTAAGGATTCCAATGGTCTAGTAAGACAAATTAAGACATCATCTGCAAATAAAGTAATTTTGTGATCTTCCATGACTGAAGAAAATGTGGCCAAAGGAATATACTGCAAAAGGCAAGGGATGTTGTTTGAAAAGATACCTGACTACAGGGAATGTAGCCCAAGTTGTGATCATCCATCGCCTCTATTGTGTACATGGTTGGAGGTGTGAATGTAAAACAAGGGCCGAAGCTGTCTTCATGTCTGGTTACTCCAATGTGATAATTGCTTCTATTGTGTAGCCCTGAGCTCTGGAATAAAGTGGAGATTTTTCTTTTTAATATAGTTTTGGAGAGTTTGAGAAAGGGAGGGAGGGAGAGAGAGAGGGAGGGAGGGAGGGAGGGAGGGAGAGGAGGGAGGGAGAGGGAGGGAGGGAGAGAGAGGGGGAGAGAGAGAGATTCACCCACGTACAAACAAACTCAAAAAGCTACGAGCTTTAATTTATAGAAACAGAAACATAGAAAATAGGTGCAGGAGTCGGCCATTCGCCCTTCGAGCCTGTACGCACCGCCATTCAATATGATCATGGCTGATCATCCAGCTCAGTATCCTGTACCTGCCTTCTCTCCATACCCCCTGATCCCTTTAGCCACAAGGGCCACATCTAACTCCCTCTTAAATTTAGCCAATGAACTGGCCTCAACTACCTTCTGTGGCAAAGAGTTCCACTGGCAGAGAATTCCAGTGGAATTTATCAAATAAAATAAATTTATCAAAAAGCTACGAGCTTTAATTTATAAATTTATCAAAAAGCTACTAGCTTTAATTTATAAATTTATCAAAAAGCTACGAGCTTTAATTTATAAATTTATCAAAAAGCTACGAGCTTTAATTTACAAATTTATCAAAAAGCTACGAGCTTTAAAATGTTAAATTTATCATAAAGCTACGAGCTTTAATTTATAAAGTTATCGAAAAGCTACGAGCTTTCATTTATAAAATATCTTTTAATAGCAAGAGGTGGAGAGAGAGGAGGGGGAGAGAGAGAGGGAAGGGGAGAGAGAGGAGAGAGAGAGAGAGAGATTCACACACACACAAACAAACTCAAAAAGCTACGAGGTTTAATTTATAAATTTATCAATAAGCTACGAGCTTTAAATTATAAACAGGCATGTTGGTCAGTGTGGGCAGGTGGGACTAGTGTAGATGGGGCATGTTGTGCGGTGTGGGCAGGTGGGACTAGTGTAGATGGGGCATGTTGGTCGTTGCGGGCAGGTGGGACAATGTAGATGGGGCATGTTGGGCGGTGTGGGCAGGTGGGACAAGTGTAGATGGGGCATGTTGGGCGGTGTGGGCAGGTGGGACGAGTGTAGATGGGGCATGTTGGGCGGTGTGGGCAGGTGGGACTAGTGTAGATGGGGCATGTTAGAAACATAGAAAATAGGTGCAGGAGTAGGCCATTCGGCCCTTCGAGCCTGTACGCACCGCCATTCAATATGATCATAGCTGATCATCCAGCTCAGTAGCCTGTACCTGCCTTCTCTCCATACCCCCTGATCCCTTTAGCCACAAGGGCCACATCTAACTCCCTCTTAAATATAGCCAATGAACTGGCCTCAACTACCTTCTGTGGCAGAGAATTCCACAGATTCACCACTCTCAATCAGTACCCACTCTCTGTGTGAAAAAAACATTCTCATCTCGGTCCTAAAAGACTTCGCCTTTATCCTTAAACTGTGACCCCTGGTTCTGGACTTCCCCAACATCGGGAACAATCTTCCCGCATCTAGCCTGTCCGACCCCTTAAGAATTTTGTACGTTTCTCCCTCAATCTTCTAAATTCCAGCGAGTACAAGCCGAGTCTATCCAGTCTATCTTCATATGAAAGTCCTGCCATCCCAGGAATCAATCTAGTGAACCTTCTCTGTACTCCCTCCATGGCAAGAATGTCTTTCCTCAGATTAGGAGACCAAAACTGTACGCAATACTCCAGGTGCGGTCTCACCAGGGCCCTGTACAACTGCAGAAGGACCCCTTTGCTCCTAAACTCAAACTAGGAGACCAAAACGGTACGCAATACTCCAGGTGCGGTCTCACCAATGCCCTGTGCAACTGCAGCAGAACCTCCCTGCTCCTATACTCAAATCCCCTCCCTATGAATGCCAACATACCATTGGCTTTCTCCACTGCCTGCTGCACCTGCATGCCTACTTTCAATGACTGGTGCACCACGACACCCAGGTCTCGTTGCGTCTCCCCTTCTCCTAATCGGCCACCATTCAGATAATAGTCTGCTTTCCCGTTCTTGCCACCAAAGTGGACAACCTCACATTTATCCAGAAGTGCTTTGAAAGGCTGGCCCTCTCACACATCAAATCCAGCATCACTGACTCACTGGACTCGCGTCAATGTGCAAACACATCCACAGAGGACGCCATCTCTCTGGCTCTTCGCACTGTCCTGACTCACCTGGAGAGACAGGGCACGTACGCGAGGATGCTACTCATTGACTCTAGCTCTGCCTTCAAACACGCTCATCCCCCACCAAGCTCGTCACCAAACTCCACCAGCTAGGCCTCGGCTCGCCGTTGTCATGATTAGGAGTAGAATTGGGCCATTCGGCCCATCAGGTCTACTCTGCCATTCAATCATGGCTGACCTATCTCTCTCTCCAAACCCCCATTCTCCTGCCTTCTCCCCATAACCTCTGACACCTGTACTAATTCAGAATCTATCTATCTTTGCCTTACAAATATCCACCGACTTGCCCTCCACAGCCTTCTGTGGCAAAGAATCCCACAGATTCATCACCCTCTGACTAAAGAAATCTCACCTCATCTCCTTCCTAAAGGACTCTCTGTCCTTTAATTCTGAGGCTATGACTAGTCCTAGACTCTCCCACCAGTGGAAACATCCTCTCCACATCCTCTCTATTCAAGCCTTTCACTATTCTGTATGTTTCAATAGACAATAGGTGCAGGAGGAGGCCATTCGGCCCTTCGAGCCTGTACGCACCGCCATTCAATGTGATCATGGCTGATCATTCTCAATCAGTACCCCGTTCCTGCCTTCTCCCCATACCCCCTGACTCCGCTATCCTTAAGAGCTCTATCTAGCTCTCTCTTGAATGTATTCAGAGAATTGGTCTCCACTGCCCTCTGAGGCAGAGAATCCCACAGATTCAAACTCTCTTTTTATTTATTTTTTTAATAAATTTTATTTAAGTTTTAACAGAACTCATACAAGTTACCTTTCATAGTAAGCAATAATAACTACATTATACAATACAATACAATATATCTTTATTGTCATTGTACCCAGGGGTACAATGAGATTGGGAATGCGCCTCCCATACGATGCAATAATTTAGGTAATTTAGACAGCAGCAACCCAACGAAACAAAATAGTTGTAACAGTTTTGGACAGGGTAAAGTGCAAGTTGATCTATGCGTTGTGGCCATCCGGCTCAGCAGGACCGGTTCATAGCAGCTATGGCCCTGGGGATGAAGCTGTTCCTGAGTCTGGAGATGCGGGCGTAGAAGGCCTTGTATCGTCTGCCCGATGGAAGGAGTTCGAACAGACTGTTGCAGTGGTGTGAAGAGTCTTTGTGGATGCTGGTGGCTTTTCTGAGGCATCGTGTGTTGTAGATGCCCTCCAAGTCTGGTAGCTGTGTTCCGATGGCCCTCTGAGCTCTATGGACTACCCGCTGTAGAGCTTTCCTTTCTGCCTCCGTGCAGCTGAGGGACCGCACAGGGATGCCATGCGTTGGGATGCTCTCTATGGTGCAGCGGTAGAAGGTCGTCAGCAGCTTTTGGGGTAGACCAGACTTCTTCAGTGTTCGATTATACATGTATTGTTCTGTATTATCTCCCCTCCCACCACCCCCCCTTCTTCCCCCCACCCCCCCAGTTAAAAAGAAGGAAAAAGAAAAAGAAAAAGAAAGAGAGAAAGAAAGAAACCTGGAGTCCAGAATGAGACACTTCCGGGTAATTTCTTATTAAATTCTTATTAAAGGTATCAAAAGAATCCGGAATTTAAATATTTCCAATTCTTAATCCTAGCTTTAAAATGAATGGGTTCCACACCTTCAAGAAGAAGTCATATCCATTTCTCAGATTATACATAGCTTTTTCTAATGGGATACAACTACACATTTCTGCATACCATCTTTCAAATCTTATTTCATTTTGATCTTTCCAAGTGACCGCTACACATTTTTTTGCTATTGCTATTGCTATTTTGAGAAATCTTTCCTGATGTTTATCTAAAATTAGCTTTGGTAATATTCCTTTTGTATCTCCCAATAAAAACAACCTTGAATCCATTGGTATGATCTTATTCATCAATTGTTCCAAATTTCTTTTTAGGTCTTTCCAAAAAGGAGTTGCCTTCTGACATGCCCATGTGGAGTGTAAAAAAGTACCCACGTCTTGGTTGCATCTAAAACAAATTTCAGATGAGTTTGGTTTTAAATTGTTTAATTTTTTCTGGGGTTAAATATAGTTGATGTAAAAAATTATATTGTACTAAACTATATCTCACATTAATAGTATTTTTCATACTATCTAAACACAGTCTTTCCCAACTTGGTTCATCAATGATAATATTAAGATCTGTTTCCCATCTTTGTCTTGATTTTTGAATTCCTATCTTTGGACTAGATTTTTGTAATAATTTATACATTGATGATATACATTTTTTTATTCCCTTGCCCTGAATCAGGGTTTCAATTCCTTTAATCTGAAATAGAGACATTGAATTACCTAACTTTTCCCTTAAAAAAGATTGTAATTGATAATAGAAAAAAATACTATTCCCTGGAATTTGATATTTATTTCTCAATTGAGAAAATGTCAAAAAGTTATTTCCTTCATAGCAATCTCCTATATTTATAATACCCTTCTGTTCCCAGACTTGTAGTATTTGATTATTCCAAGCAAACGGCAATAATCTATTTTTTACTAATGGAGTTTTAGCTGTTAAAACAAATCTTTTATCATTAACTTTAACTGTTTTCAACAATGTATTAATTAAATGTTTTAGCAAAGGTGACTCTTTATCCTTAACTAATAGCTTTGCTTTCCATTTATATATAAATTCTTCTGGACATAACTCTTTTATTTTATCAATTTCAATTTTAACCCATGCTGTTTTTCCACCCTCTTGATAAAAGGATGAAATAAAACTCATTTGTGCTGCCAGATAATAATTTTTTTTAATTTGGTAATTGCAGTCCACCTAATTCAAATTTCCATGTTAATTTTTCCAGAGACACTCTTGGCATTTTACCTTTCCAAAGAAAATTCCTCACAATTTTGTTCAATTCTTGAAAAAAATTATTTAGCAAAGGTATAGGCAGTGTTTGGAATAAATACTGTATCCTCGGAAAAATATTCATCTTAATACAGTTCACTCTCCCTAGCAATGTAATTGGAAGATTCAACCATTTCTTCAGGTCCTCATCTATTTTTTTTATTAGTGGTTTATATTTAATTTATACAAATTATTTAACTTATTATCTACTTTAACTCCTAAGTACTTAATGCCTTCTTTTTGCCATTTAAACTGACTTTCTCTTTTACATTGGGCATAATTGCCTTCAAAAAAGA
>NW_027602268.1:0-42290 GCF_053455715.1 Rhinoraja longicauda
CACTGTATAAGAAAACATTAAAAATAATAAATTAAACTTAACTAATATTTGATACCCCCTCTACCCCTCTTTCTCCCCTATTACTCTCTCTCTCTCTCTCTCTCCACCCTTCCCCCTCTCTCTTTCTCTCCCCTTTCTCTCTCTCTCTCTCTCTCTCTCTCTCTCACCCTTTTCTCTCTCCCCCCTGTGGCATCACAGTCAGTGAAAATGGTGAGCAAGAATTAAAGCAGGAACTTTTTCAAATTGGAAAGTGAGCTGAGAAATAGCAAATGGTGGTTCTTGCAGGTAAGTGTGAGGTTTTAATTTTGGGAAGTCAAACCAGGGCATGATCTTCACAGTGAATGGTAGTTCGCTGGGGAGTGTTGAAGAGCAGAGGGATCTCAGAACAAAAGTACATAGTTGCAAGAAAAGGGACGTAACAGGGGGATAGGGTGGTGGAGAAGGTTTTTTGGCGAACTGTCTTCATCAGCCAGCGAATAAAATTTAAAAGTTGGAAAGTTATGTTCATCATCATATCATCATCATATATATACAGCCGGAAACAGGCCTTTTCGGCCCTCCAAGTCCGTGCCGCCCAGTGATCACAGTACATTAACATTATCCTACACCCACGTCTTTGGAGTGTGGGAGGAAACCGAAGATCTCGGAGAAAACCCACGCAGTTCACGGGGAGAACGTACAAACTCCTTACAGTGCAGCACCCGTAGTCAGGATCGAACCTGAGTCTCCGGCGCTGCATTCGCTGTAAAGCAGCAACTCTACCGCTGCGCTAGCGTGCTGCGCTACCGTTCAGTTGGACAAGTCAAGTCAAGTCAATTTTATTTGTATAGCACATTTAAAAACAACCCACGTTGACCAAAGTGCTGCACATCTGACTAGGAAAAAAAAAGAAACATACAGTGGCAGGCAGCCAAACACAACGGCGCGGCCATCTTGAACAAAATGTTAATTCAATCACCCACAGTCCAAGACGTTAGTGAGGACGCACTTGGAGTAATGTGCATATTTTTAGCCACCGTGTTTGGGAAACATGCCACTAATTTGTAAAGAGTGCCGAATATATTATCGAACAATTTGCCCGGAGACAATGTTCAGAACTAGAGGGAAAGGCTGGACACGCCAGCACTTTATTCCATGGAGCTCAGTAGAGAGAGCAGTGATCTCATGGAGGTGCACAGTATCATAGGGAGCGTCATAATAATAACACTAAGACATTTGGACAGGTACATGAGGACACTGGTTAGTGGGCAATCAGGAGATGAGTGGGCAAAATTAGAGTACATAGTATTGGGGGCAGGGTATTGACATGGATAAAGAATGGTTGGCAGACAGGAAACAAAGAGTATGAATTAATTGGTCCCTTTCATAATGGCAGGCAGTGACTAGTGGGGTGCTGCAAGGCTGGGTTCTGGGACCGCAGCCATTTACAATCCATATATAGATGATTTTGATGAAGGAATAAAAAGTAACATCAGCAGATTTGCAGATGACACAAAGCTGGGTGGCATGGTGAACTGTGAAGAAGATGCTATGAGGATGCAGGGTGACTTGTATAGGTTGGGTTAGTGGGCAGATGCAGTGTAATGTGGATAAATGTGAGGTTATCCACTTTGGTGGCAAGAACAAGAAGGCAGATTATTATCTGAATGGTGTCAGATTATGAAAAGGGGAAGTACAACAAGACCTGGGAATCCTTGTAGATCAGTCACTAAAAGTAAGCATGCAGGTACGGCAGGCAATGAAGAAAGCTAATGGCATGTTAGCCTTCGCAATGAGAGGATTTGAGTACAGGAGCAAAGAGATCCTTCTGCAGTTCTACAGGGCCCTGGTGAGACCACATCTGAGTTATTGTGTGCAACTTTGGTCTCCCAATTTGTGGAAGGACATTCTTGCTATTGAGGGAATGCAGTGCAGGTTCACGAGGTTAATTCCCAGGATGGCGGGACTGTCATATGATGAAAGAATGGAGCGACCGGGCTTGTATTCACTGGAGTTTAGAAGGATGAGAGGGGATCTCATAGAAACAGATACAATTATTAAGGGATGCAGGAACAATGTTTCCGATATTGGGGAAGTACAGAACCAGGTGCCACAGTTTAAGAGAGTGCGGTGGAGCATGGGGAGCGATAGGGGGAGTGTGTGGAATGTGAGGGATAGGAGTGTGGGCAGAGAGGGGGATGTGTGTGGGGAGAGAGATGGGGAGGCAGGTGGGGGAGAGAGGGGGAGGAGTGTGGGGGATAGAATGGGAGGAGTGGTGAGTGTATGGGGAGAAAGCAGGAGTGTGGGGATGGAGAGTGGGAGGAGAGTGGGAAGAGAGGGGGTGCGGAGAGAGAGGGGGATGTGTATGGGGAGAGAGATTGGAGGAGTGTGGCAAGACAGAGGGGTGTGTGGGGGAGAGAGTGGGGAGGAGTGTGGAGAGAGGGGAGGAGGTGGGAAAGCAGAATCGGAAAAGTGGGGAGAGAAAGAGGACAGAGAATAGGAGGGAGAGAGAGAGAGAGAGAGAGAGAGTGAGGTGTGTTGCGAGAGACGCATAATGCGTTATTCTTTCAATCGTATCCCGCAGAAAGTTATCGACTCATTATCACCGCTGCCTATTAAAGTGAAAATAACAAATAAATACGTCTGTACCCGCCAACGTGGATAGAACAACAAGATGCCGTGAGAGCTCATTACAGATGAGATTAATTACTGAGAATGTTAATGCTTATCCAGACCTACCTCTGACCGCACTGATAATGTAACTGCTTATCCAGAACCATCACTGACAACACTGATAATATCACTGATTATCCAGACCCATCACTGACCACACTGATAATATCACTGATTATCCAGACCCATCACTGACCACACTGATAATATCACTGATTATCCAGACCCATCACTGACCACACTGATAATATCACTGATTATCCAGACCCATCACTGACCACACTGATAATGTCACTGCTTATCCAGACACATCACTGAGCACACTGATAATATCACTGCTTATCTGGACCTTTGACAAAGTCTCCTTTGGTAGACCGATCCAGGAGGTGAAGGCACACGGGATTAACAGTGACTTGGTCGCATGAATTCAGAACTGTCTGAATGATAGAAGACAGAGGGTTGTGGTGAAAGGGCAATATTTAGGCTGGAGTTCTGTGACCTGTAGTGATACACATGGATTTATTCACAAAATGCTGGAGTAACTCAGCAGGTCAGGCAGCATCTCGGGAGAGAAGGAATGGGTGACGTTTCGGGTCGAGACCCTTCTTCAGACTGATGTCGGGGGTGGGACAAAGGAAGGATATAGGTGGAGACAGGAAGATAGAGGGAGATCTGGGAAGGAGGAGGGGAAGGGAGGGACAGAGGAGCTATCTGAAGTTGGAGAAGTCAACGTTTATACCACCGGGCCGCAAACTGCCCAGGCGAAATATGAGGTGCTGCTCCTCCAATTTCCGGCGGGCCTCACTATGGCACTGGAGGAGGCCCATGACAGAGAGGTCAGACTGGGAATGGGAGGGGGAGTTGAAGTGCTGGGCCACCGGGAGATCAGTGGCGTTAATGCGGACCGAGCGCAGGTGTTCAGCGAAGCGATCGCCGAGCCTGCGCTTGGTTTCGCCGATATAGATGAGTTGACATCTAGAGCAGTGGATGCAATAGATGAGGTTGGAGGAGGTGCAGGTGAACCTCTGTCTCACCTGGAAAGAATGTTTGGGTCCTTTGATGGAGTTGAGGGGGGAGGTAAAGGGACAGGTGTTGCATCTCGTGCGGTTGCAAGGGAAAGTGCCCGGGGTTAGGGTGGTTTGGGTAGGAAGGGACGAGTGGACCAGGGAGTTGCGGAGGGAACGGTCTCTGCGGAATGCAGAGAGGGGAGGGGATGGGAAGATATGGCCAGTGGTGGGGTCCTGTTGTAGGTGACGGAAATGTTGGTGGATGATATGTTGGATCCGCTGGCTGGTGGGGTGGAAGGTGAGAACGAGGGGGATCCTGTCCTTGTTGCGAGTGGGGGGATGGGGAGCAAGAGCGGAGCTGCGGGATGTAGAAGAGACCCTTGTGAGAGCCTCATCTATAATGGAGGAGGGGAAGCCCCGTTTTCTGAAAAACGAGGACATCTCGGAAGCCCTAGTCTGAAACACCTCATCCCGGGCACAGATGCGGGTAGACGGAGGAATTGGGAGTAGGGGATAGACTTTTTGCAGGGGACCGGGTGGGAAGAAGTGTAGTCCAGATAGCTGTGCGAGTCGGTGGGCTTGTAATAAATGTCCGTCACTAATTTTTCTCCTGTGATGGAGATGGTGAGGTCCAGAAACGGGAGGGAGATGTCAGAGATAGTCCAGGTATATTTAAGGGGTCAGAGATAGTCCAGGTATATTTAAGGGGTCAGAGATAGTCCAGGTATATACACATGGATCTGTGCTTGGACCTCTGCTGTTTGTGATACACATAAATGACTTGGGCGTGAATATACACGGGTTGCTTTGTAAGTTTGCGGATGACACCAATATTTCTGGGGTTGAGGAATGTGAGGGAGGCTGACTCAGTATTCAGTGGCGCATAGATCAAGCAGGGAGATGGGAGGTGTCGGGGAAATCACAGATGCAGATTATTCTGAGCAAATGAGAGATGTTGCATTTTGGGAGGTCAAATGTGAGTTCAAACTATACAATTAATGGCATGACCCTTAACATCAGTGATGTATAAAAGTAGGCCCTCACCTCTCCTCCACCATTACACTGAGCACCGGCTCACCACAGGGCTGTGTGTTGAGCCCCATCCTTTACTCCCTCTACACTCACGACTGCGCCCCCACCCATCCCACCAACACCATCATCAAGTTCGCGGATGACACGACTGTGGTTGGACTCATCTCAGAAGGAGATGAGACAGCCTATAGGGATGAAATCCAAAGGCTGGCAGCATGGTGTTCAGTGAACAATCTGGTCCTGAACTCCTCCAAAACAAAGGAACTTATAATTGACTTTAGAAAAACCAGTGGAGATTACGACCCACTCTACATCAATGGGGTCTGTGTGGAAAGGGTACCAGCTTTCAGGTTCCTGGGTACGCACATCGCAGAGGATCTCACCTGGTCTACCAACACCATCACCACAGTAAAGAAGGCACAGCAGAGACTCCACTTCCTGAGGATCCTCAGGAAAACCAACCTGCAGGAGAAGCTCATGTTGTCCTTCTATCGCTGCTCCATCGAGAGTGTGCTGGCATACTGTATAACCACATGGTATGCCAGCTGCTCAGAAAAGCACAGGAAGGCCCTTCAGAGGGTCATCACGACGGCCCAGAAAATCATCGGCTGCTCACTGCCCTCCCTGGAGCACCTGTTCAGCCTACGCTGCCTCAGTAGAGCAGGCAAAATAATAAAAGATCCATCCCACCCCGGCCACCGTCTGTTTGTTCATCTGCCCTCTGGTCGACGTTTCAGGTCGATCAAATCCCGAACAAACAGACTTAAGAACAGTTTTTACCCCAGGGCCATACGAGAACTGAACACTACCTTGCACTAGGCAACACCGTTAAAAAATCGGTCATATAATTGTATTTAATTGTATTTATGTATTTATTTGTTTTTGCATTTATTGCATATATGTTTGTACGCACCGTCAGGATTGGCTATTTTTAAATTTCGTTGTACTCGTTGCAATGACAATAAATGAATATTATTATTATTATTATTATTATTATCTTGCGATCCAGGTTCACATCTCCCTGAATGTGATAACGGCAGCGGACAGTTGTAAAGAGGCATATGGTACAGTTTCGTTCATTGGTCAAGAGTGTTGGTCTGTCTCAGGGATTGGTGCTGCGCTCATTGTTGTTTGTCATCTATGTCAATGAGTTGTCTGGGAATGTAACGGACTAATGTATAAGTTTGCAGTTGACACTAAAGTAGGTGGTATCACAGGCATTGAAATTGGTTGGCAAGGATTAAAGCAGGAAATTTTTCAAATTGGAAAGTGGGCTGAGAAATTTCAAATAGTGTTTCATGCAGATGTGTGAGATTTTAAATTAGGGAAGACCAGCCAGGGCATGATCTTCACCGTGAATGGTAGTTAGCTGGGTAGTGTTGTAGAGCAGAGGGATCTCAGAATAAAAGTACATCGTTGCAAGAAAAGGGACGTAACAGGGGGATAGGGTGGTGGAGGAGGTTTATTTGGCCCACTGTCTTCATCAGTCAGTGAATAAAATGTAAAAGTTGGAAAGTTATGTTCAGATAGACAAGACGTTGGTGAGGACGCACTTGGAGTAACGTATATAATTTTTCGTCAGCATCTTTAGGAAATATGCCACTAATTTATAAACAGTACAGAAAATATATTTTCTAACACGTTGCCAGAAAACAAGGGTCGGAGCTACAGGGAAATGTTGGGCTCGCCAGGACTTTATTCCATGGAGCGCAGCAGGCAGTGCAGTGACCTCATAGAGATGGATAGTGCCATAGGTAGCGTCATAATGGGAACACTAAGACATTTGGACAGGTACATGAGGGGAATGGTTTAGAGGGAGATGATTCATGTGCCGGCAAATGGGAATAGTTCAGATGAACTAAAATGCACCGTCCCTCCCCATGAAACACGTCAACCTTTGTCTGAATATTTGCGCCAGGTACAGCACTAACATACAAACGGTTTTTAAATGACCCTTGGATATTTTATTACCACTGAACTCGAGCCTTGAAATCAGGGGAATTAAACATCAATAGATGTCCACTCTTCTCAAAGATGCAGATTAAGCAGAAAACATTATAATTGCCTGTCATATACATTGGTCATTTTTAATAACAGTCCCTGATCATTGAAGTGTTTATTTCAGTTTCTACGAGTGCCAGGTTTACACTGCATGATGGGAGACGTGCTCTCTTGAATGACTTGATAAATAAGCACATAAATGAAGTCTGCGTGTGTGGAAGCTTTCTCTGTGCCGCTGTGTGGACAGCCCAGACGGATGAGTTGGTCATTTACTCTCAGACCGACCTTGCTGTCTGGTCTGTGGGTTTGAATTCACATCTACCTGTCAACTGGTCTGAAGTAGTTCACAACAAAATATACTGCAGATTGAACAGAGCCACAGCTAGTGTTCACCGGCTGGAACTAATATTCCCCACTGGACGAAACGCACAGCACATTTACCCATCTCCCCCTTTCTCAGATCTGAAGCTGCATTTTAATTTTCAGCATTATGTGTTATTCTTTCCAGTGTATGCCGGAGAGAGTTAATTAGCATTTCTAACATGTGTTAATTAAGAAGAAAATAACAAGTTAATACATCTTCAGCTGCCGTGTTTACCAGCAGCAATATGGAGTTAGTGCTCATTAAAGTTTAGATTAATTATGGATATTGAACTTGAGTTAACCCTTTAGAGTCGAACATCTGAATTAAAAAGAAGGGATTCTTTGAGAGGATCTGGGAAAAATGGATCGTTTATTTGAGCCATGACACCAACTAGATAAATGCCGAGCTAGATATTGGAAGATTGTGTTATATAGAACTAGATGGTATGTTTGTGCGAATATTGAAATATCTCTAGATAACCAATCATTGCAACTTTTTAATATTTTATTTGGTCGGTGTACCACACTGTCTTATGCATATGCATTTATTTATTTATTTATTCATCACCTTTATTTATTTATTTATTTATTTTTGATGTTTTTCTTATTTTATTTTATTTGTGTCGATGATGTACTGTTTTGTATATATCTCTGTGAAAAATCAATAAAATCTGATTGAAAAAAAGAAAGGATCCATTATTTTACATCGTATCAAATGTAAAACATCCGGGTCAGATTTAATGTGATCATGTCACTGCTTATCCACACCCATCACTGACCACACTGATAAATTCACTGCTTATCCAGACTCATCACTGACCACACTGATAATGTCACTTCTTATCCAGACCCATCACAGACCACACTGATAATGTCACTGCTTATCCAGACCCATCACTGACCACACTGACAATGCCACTGCTTATCCACACCCATCACTGACCACACTGATAATGTCACTGCTTATCCAGACCCATCACTGACCACAATGATAATGTCACTGCTTATCCAGAGATAGAGAAAGAGAGAGTGAGGATTGTGGAGAGGAAGAGGGAAGGAGTGTGGAGAGAAAGGGAGGTGAGTGGGGAGAGAGGAAGGTGTGTGGGGAGAGAAAGGGGAGGGGTGGAGAGAAAGGAGGAGGGTGTGGGAATGGAGGATGGGAAGAGAGGGGGTGTGGGGAGAGGAATTGAATACTGTAGGAAGAGAGAGAGAAGGTAGGATGAATGTGGAGAGCGAGGGGGAGTGTCGTGGGAGAGAGGGGGAGTGTGGGTTAAATGACGGGGAGGAGTGTGGGGAAATATTTTGTTTTAGGGGACAGGGGAGGGAGGAGTGTGAGAGAGAGGGAGGAATGATGGTATGGAAAGAGAGTGGGACAAATGTGGGGATGGAGGGGAGGAGTTGGGGAAAGGGTGAGGAGGTTGGTTTGGGAGAGAGGAAAGTGCAGAGAGAGAGCGAGAGGGCGGACTGTGTGGAGAGGGTGAGTTGGGGAGAGGATGGGGAGGAGAGTAGGGAGAGCGAGGGGTACAGAGGAAAAAGGGTCAGGAGGAGTGTGGAGAGAGAGTAGTGGAGGAGTGGGGAGAGAGTGGGGGGATGGGGACAGAGGAGGGTAGAGAGAGGGATAGGAGTGACGGGAGGGCGTTGGAGTATTGGGAGAGATAGAGGGGTGTGGGGAGAGAGAGGGGGAGGAGTGTGGGCAGAGAGGGGGATGTGCGTGGGGAGGGAAATGGGGAGGAATGTGGGGAGAGAGAGGGGGAGGAGTGTGAGGAGACAGAGGGGGAGGAGTAGTGAGTGTGTGGGGAGAAAGACGGAGTGTGGGGATGGAGAGTGAGAGGAGAGTGGGGAGAGAGGAGGTGCGGAGAGAGAGGGGGAGCAGTGTGGGGATAGAGATTAGAGGAGTGTGGCAGGACAGAGAGGAGTGTGGGGAGATAGTGGGGAGGAGTGTGGAGAGAGGGGAGGAGGTGGGAAGTCAGAGGGTCGGAAAATTGGTGAGCAAGAGGGGGATTAGTATGTGGGGAGAGTGAATGGGCGGAGGGGGAGGGAGAGAGGCAGAGAGAGTGAGGAGTGTTGGGGAGACGCATTATGTGTTACTCTATCACTTGTATGCCGGAGAAAGTTATTTACTCATTTTAACCACTGCCTATTAAAATGAAAATAACAAATAAATATGTCTGCACCTGCCAACGCGGATAGAACAGGAAGATGCAGTGAGAGCTCATTGGAGATTAGATTAATTACTGATAATGTCACTGCTTATCCAGACCTATCACTGACCACACTGATAATGTCACTGCTTATCCAGACCCATCACTGACCGCACTGATAATGTCACTGCTTATCCAGACCTACCACTGACCACACTGATAACGTCACTGCTTATCCAGACCCATCACTGACCACACTGATAATGTCACTGCTTATCCAGACCCATCACTGACCACACTGACGTCACACACAGGTATGTTCTTTGTATCATCCATTCCAAGGACATCTCACATACTGTAACAACCAGCTACCCAGTTCCATCGCATGCTGCTCAAATATATTTTCACCACCTTTGACAACATTTGCCCCGTCCTGATTGGTACGGACACCTCTGAACTCACTGGTGGTTTCACTTCCCATCTGCGTATGATTCTGAACACACTTACACTACAAATGATCATACAAATACAGAAAAATCAAGACTTAACTGCTCTTCGAAGTTCCAGTGCTCTCCTCAGTTGTACTTCAAATATCTGCAAGGCCTTTTTGTGTAGTTCTGGTCACCATATTATAGATATGATGTCCTGTTGCCAGAGACAGTGCGGAACAGATTCACCAGGATGTTATCTGGAATGGACAGCGTTAGTTTGAAGACATAATCAATTGGCTGGGCTTGGTTTTCTTGGAGCGCAGGAGGATGAGGGGTAATCTCATAGACGTGTTTTAGATCATGAAAGGAATAGATCGGGTAGATGCTCAGCTTCTCCTGCCCTGAGTAGGAGAATCGAGGTCCAGAGGACATACGTTTAAGTTGAAGGGAAAATGATTGAATAGGAATCTGAGGGGTAACCTTTTCACACAATGGGTGGTGGATGTATGGAACAAACTGCCTGAGGAGGTATTTGAGGCAGGGGCTATCCCAATATTTGTGAAACAGTTAGACAGGTTGGGTACATGAATAGGACAGGTTTGGTGGGATATGGACCAAATGCAGACAGGTGGAACTAATGTAGATGGGGCCTGTTTGCTGGTGTGGGCAAGTTGGGCCGAAGTGCCTGTTTCCACACCATATCACTCTATGACTCTATGAGTACAGGGCTGAACTACCTCCCCTGGCAGTTCGTTCCACACCCCCCCACCCTTTGTGTGAAAAATACCCCTCAGGTTCCGATTAAATCCCCCCCCCACCTCACCTTAAACCTAGCCCCCCTGGTTCTTGATTCCCCTTCTCTGTGCATCTACCAGATCTATTCCTCTCATTATATTGTCCAGCTGTAGAAGATCATCCCTCATCCTCCTGCAGCAAGGGATATAGTACTAGCCTATATGCACCAAGGGATAGAGTACTAGCCTATATGAACTAAGGGATATAGTACTAGCCTATATGCACCAAGGGATATAGTACCAGCCTGCTGAACCTGTCCCTCCAGATCAGGCCCACTGTTCCTGCTAACATCCTCGTAAATCTCCTCTATCACCTTTCCAGATTGACACCATCTTTCCTGTATCATGGTGCCCACAACAGAACACAATATTCCAAATGCGGCCTCACCAACGTCTTACACAACGGCAACATAACCTCCGTATATCTATACACAATGCTATGACTGAAGACGGCCAATGTTACAAAAGTCTTTTTGACCACACAATCAACCTGTGACGCTACATTCAAAACACCATGTACCTGTCGTCCTAGATCCCTCTGCTCTACAGTTAATTCACCTTTCTGCCTCGGTTCCAGGTCATCGGTACTGACACTTCTGAACTCACTGATGGTTTCAACTCCCATGTGCGTCTGATTGTGAATAAACTTGCACTACAGCTGATCATCCAAATAAAGAATAATCAAGACTTAACTGCTCCTCCAAGTGCAGCGCTCTCCTCGGTTGTACTTCAAATATCTGCGAGGCCCTTTTGTGTAGTTCTGGTCACCATATTATACAAATAATGTCCTATTGCCAGAGGCAGTGCGGAACAGATTCACCAGGATGTTTTCTGGAATGGACAGCGTTAGTTTGAGGACAGATTTGATCAGGTGGGATTGATCTCATTGGAGCATGAATGCAGATGGACGACCTTACTGAGGCTTCTAAAATTATGTCAACTACAGCAGGATTGAGTAGATGGTCACAGTTATTTCCCAGGCTGGGAGAATCTAAACCCAGAGAACGTACGTTTAATCGAAAGGGGAGAGATTTAAGGGAATTCTGACTTCAACGATGGAGCAATCTTTTCTTTTGAGACGGTGGGGACAGATACCATCTCAGCAAATAAACAGCATTTGGACAGCCGTTTGTTTCGGATGGAAATGGACGGATCTGGGACAAATACAGGTGAATGAGATTACCGTAGATAGGCATCTCGGTCTGCACGGACGAGTCGGGCCGAAGGGCCTGTTTCCCTGCTGTTCCCATGACTGGAATCAGCGGTTCTGTAATCTCTAATGTGCTCTGTCATCGGCCTCCCCAGTTGTAGCCACATAGCAGACACATCACTGACTGCACAGCAGTGGCGATACTGTATTGGGTGGTGGTGTCATCAACAACGGAGACACATTGTTCATTTCCCTCGCAAGTGTGCAACATGTTCTTCACTCTCCTCAAACTAAACTCCAGCCTGGAAATCCGAGGAATTAAACGCCATTAGGTGTTGAATTTTATCAAACTTGCAGTTTAAGCAACAACATGATATAAATGCCTGTCATACACGTTGGTCATTTTAATATGTCTCTGATCATTGAAGTGTTTTTTTCCGTTTCTATGTGTGCCAGTTATACACAGCAGGAAGGGAGAAATGCTCTCTTGTATTATTAATAAATAGGCACAGAAATACAGACTGAGTGTGTGTGAGAGTTTGCTTAAATTCACTGGAATTTAGGATGAGAGGGGATCTTGTAGAACATCTACAATTTTGTGGAAGGGTCTCCACCGATTCCTTCTCCCCAGAGATACTGCCTGTCCCGCTGAGTTACTCCGGCTTTTTGTGTCTGTCTTCGGTTTAAACCAGCATCTGCAGTTCCTTCTTACACATATACAATTCTTAAGGGATTGGACAGGTTAGATGCAGGAAAAATGTTCCCGATGTTGGAAGAGTCCAGAACAGGGATCACAGTTTAAGAATAAGGGGTAGCTCAATTGTTACTGAGATAAGGAAAAACTGATCTGTCATCGGCCTCCCCAGTTGAGATGAATTGTGAATCTGTGGAATACACTGCCACAGAAGGCAGTGGAGGCCAATTCACAGGAGGTTTTCAAGAGAGAGTCAGATATAGCTCTTCGGGCTAACGAGATAAAGGTGCATGGGGAGAAAGCAGGAACGGGGTACTGATTTCGAATGATCAGCCATGATCATATTGAATGGCGGTGCCGGCTCAAAAGGCCAAATGACCTACTCCTGCAAGTATTGTCTATGTTTCTATGTTTCTAAACCACTGTGGACAGCCCAGACGGGTGAGTTGGTCATTAACTCTCAGACCGACTTTGCTGTCAGGTCTGTGGGTTTGAATTAGCATCAACCTGTCAACTGGTCTGAAGTAGTTCAATAAAACATAAACTACAGATTGAACAGAATCTCGCCTTGTGTTCAACGGCTGGAACTAATATTCCCCACTGGGTGAATGGCACAGCTCAATTGCTCAACTCTCCATATCTCAGATTTGAAGCTGCATTTTAATTTTCAGCATTATGTGTTATTCTTTAAATTATATGCCGGAGAGAGGCAATTAGTATTTATAACCACTGTTAATTAAGGTGAAAATCACAAATGAAAGCATCTTCACCTGCCGTGTTTACCAGCGTGGATAGAGCAGCAAGATGGAGTTAGTGATCATTCCAGATGAGATTAATTACAGATACTGAACATACGTTAACCCTTTATAGCCAAACATATGCAATAATGTAAAACACAGGTTTGTTATCCACTTTCGTATGAAATACAAAACACGGGAGTTAAGATGAAATGGAAGCATCGCAACCTGATGCATAGACACAGAAACATGGAGAAATAGAAAATAGGTGCAGGAGTGGGCCATTCGGCCCTCGAGCCAGTACCATCATTCAACATAATCATGGCTGATCATCCAAAATCAGTACCCCGTGCCCGCTTTCTCCCCATATACCTTGTTCCCGTTACCCGAAGAGCATTATCTAACTATGCCTTGAAAACATCCGGTGAATTGGCCTCCACTGCCTTCTGTTGCAGAGAATTCCACAGGTTCACAATTCTGCGTGAAAATGTTTTTCCTCACCTCAGTCCTAAATAGTCTAACACTTATTCTTAAACTGTGACCCCTGGTTCTGGACTCCTCCAACATCGGGAACATTTTCTGCATCTAGTCTACCCAATCCCTTTATAATTTTATGTTTCTATTAGCTCAGTCCGCCTTAACCAACCTGATCTCAAGGTGGCTGAGCACGTCAACTACCCCTCCCACTCCCAGTCTGACCTTTCTGTCATGGGCCTCCTCCAGTGCCATAGTGAGGCCCATCGGAAATTGGAGGAACAGCACCTCATATTTCGCTTGGGCAGCTTGCAGCCCAGCGGTATGAACATTGACTTCTCCAACTTTAGATAGTTCCTCTGTCCCTCTCTTCCACACCCCTTCCCAGTTCTCCCTCTATCTTCCTGTCTCCATCTATATCCTTCCTTTGTCCCGCTCCCCTGACATCAGTCTGAAGAAGGGTCTCGACCCGAAACGTCACTCATTCATTCTATCCTGAGATGCTGCCTGACCTGCTGCGTTACTCCAGCATTTTCTGAAATAAATACCTTCGATTTGTACCAGCATATGCAGTTATTTTCTCACACTTATGTTTCTATTAGATCGTAAGATCAGTGATAATGTCACTGCTTCTCCAAACCCATCACTGACCACACTGATAATATCACTGCTTATCCAGACCCATCACTAACCACACTGATAATGTCACTGCTTATCCAGACCCATCACTGACCACACTGATAATGTCACTGCTTATCCAGACCCATCACTGACCACACTGATAATGTCACTGCTTATCCAGACCCATCAGTGACCACACTGATAATGTCACTACTTATCCAAACCCATCATTGACCACACTGATAATGTCACTGCTTATCCAGACCAATTACCTACTTGACTGAAATCACACACATGTAGTTTCTGTGACTCATCCATTCCAAGGACATCTCACATAACAACCAGTCCCAGTTCCGTCGCATAATGCTCAGATATATTTTCACCAGTGAAACCATTGACAACATTGGCCTCGTGCTGAGCCACTGTAGATGATTGGACATGTATGCAGGTTACCGATCAATGGATAACCATTCAACAGAACTGCTAACTGTTGATGTTTTAAAAAAGTATGATTTACATGATTTGTCTTGAAGTGGATGATCAGCCATGATCACAATGAATTGCGGTGCTGGCTCGAAGGCCCTAATGGCCTCCTCCTGCACCTATTTTCTATGTTTCTATGCTTCTATATTTCTAAGTGAATCTGTTCTCCGATCCCAGGACAGAGATCCATGGACAAGTGTGGAATATCTTACTGCACTATTTGTGCACACACCCTCCAGTTATAGAGACAGAGTCATAGAATCTTACAGAGGCTTCGGCCCAGCCTGCCCACACCGGCCAACATGTCTCCTCCACACTAGTCCCACCTGCCTGCGATCGGCACATTTTCCTATCAATGGCTTATCCATGCACCTGTCTAAATGTCCCTTAAAGGTTGCGAGAGTACTTTTGTGTTAGCACCATTAGTTCGTACATTTTATAGTGAGTAATTTTAGTACCTATGTACCTCAAAATACCTTTTTTAGTTAGCTTTTTGAAGACGTGACCAAAAAGGTCGATCAGGTGAGAGCTGTAGATGTTGTATACATGGACATCAGCATAGTATTCGAGAAGGTTCCTAGTGGTAGCCTGCTCTTGAAGGATAGATCGCATGAGATTCAAGGAGAGATAGCTTAATGGATAGCACATTGGCTTCATGGAAGGAAGCAGAGGGTTATGATGGAAGGTTGCTTCTCGGACTGGACCCCAGTGATTAGTGTCGTGCCTCAGGGTTCGATGCTGGGCCAGTTACTGTTTGTCGACTATATCAAAGATTTGGATGAGAAAACACAGCAGCAAGAATAGCAAGTCTGCAGATGATACAAAAGTAGGTTGTTTTGCGGAAACCAGTGAAGATGGTTGTAATGAAGTGTAATAGGATCTTGACCGATTAGCCAAGTGTACCGAGGAATGGTTGATGCAATTTAATGCAGATAAATGTGAGAAACATAGAAACATAGAAAATAGGTGCAGAGGGAGGCTATTTGGCCCTTCGAGCCAGCAGCGCCACTCATTGTGATCATGGCTGATCATCCACATTCAGTTACCCGTGCCTGACTTCTTCACAAATTGCTTGATTCCGCTAGCCCCTAGAGCTCTATTTAACTCCCTTTTAAATTCATCCAGTGTATTGGCCGCCACTGCCTTCTGTAGCAGAGAATTACACAAATTCACAACGCTCTGGGTGAAGAGGTTTTTCTCACCTCAGCTTTAAATGCCCCCCCCCCTTTATTCCTAGACTGTCGTCCCTGGTTCTGGACTCCCCCATCACCGGGAACATCTTTCCTGCATCTAGCTTGTCCAGACCTTTTATTATTTTATACGTTTCTATAAGATCCCCTCTCATACTTCTCAATTCCAGTGAATAGAAGTCCAGTCTTTCCTATCTTTCCTCATGTGACGGTCCGGCCATCCCAGGGATTGATCTAGTAAAACTACTCTGCCCTGCCTCAATCGCAAGGATGTTCGTCCTCAAATTAGGAGACCAAAACTGCACACAATATTCCAGATGTAGTCTCACCACTGACCTATACAAATGCAAAAGGTTCTCTTTACTCCTATAGTCCAATCAAATTATAGTATTGCAAAGTGAGGTATTGCATTTTGAGAAATCTATCAAGGGCAGGACCGACACAGTGAATGGTAGGGCTCTGGGTAGTGTTGTAGGGCAGAGGGATCTAGGAGTGCAGGTGCACAGTTCCTTGAAGGCGGAGTCACAGGTAGATCTGGTGGTCAAAAAGGCTTTTGGCACATTGGTCTTTATCTGCCAGAGTATTGAGTATGGATGTTGGGAGGTCATGTTGCAGTAATATAAGACCTTCGTGAGACCGCATTTGGGATATTATGTTCTGTTCTGGGTACCATGCTATAGGAAAGATGCTGCCAAACTGGAAACTTTACAGGTACATTTTGCGATTCATATGCCGGTAAATGGGAATAGTTCAGATGAACTAAAATGCACCATCTCTCCCCATGAAACACGGCAACCTTTGTCTGAAATTTGCGCCAGGTACAGCACTAACAAATAAACTGCTTTTCAATGGCCCTTGGATATTTTGTTACCACTGAACTCCAGCCTTGAAATGAGGGGATTTGCCTGTCATGTACATTGGTCATTTTTAATAACATTCCCTGATCATTGAAGTGTTTATTTCAGTTTCTACGAGTGCCAGATTTGCACTGCATGATGGGAGATATGCTCTCTTGAATGACTTAATAAATAAGCACATAAATGAAGTCTGCGTGTGTGGCAGCTTTCTCTGTGCCGCTGTGTGGAAAGCCCAGACGGATGAGTTGGTCATTTACTCTCAGACCGCCCTTGCTGTCTGGTCTGTGGGTTTGAATTCACATCTACCTGTCACCTGGTCTGAAGTGGTTCACCGCAAAATAAACTGCAGATTGAACAGAGCCACAGCTCGTGTTCACCGGCTGGAAATAATATTCCGCACTGGGCGAAACGCACAGAACATTTACCCATCTCCCCCTTTCTCAGATCTGATCCTGCATTTTAATTTTCAGCATTATGTGTTATTCTTTCAAATGTCTGCCGGAGAGAGTTAATTAGCATTTCTAACCTGTGTTAATTAAGAAGAAAATAACAAGTTAACGTATCTTCAGCTGCCGTGTTTACCAGCGTGGATAGAGCAGCAAGATGGAGTTAGCGCTCATTGCTGATGAGATTAATTATGGATACTGAACCTTCGTTAACCCTTTAGAGTCCAACATTTGAAATAAAATAAAAGGATTCCTTATTTACATCATGTCAAAGGTAAAACATCGGGGTCAGATTTAATGAGATGAGGGTCACTGACCACACTGATAATGTCACTGCTTATCCAGACCCATCACTGACCACACTGATAATGTCACTGCTTATCCATACCTATCACTGACCACACTGATAATGTCACTGCTTATCCAGACCCGTCACTGACCACACTGATAATGTCACTGCGTATCCAGACCCGTCACTGACCACACTGATAATGTCACTGCTTATACAGACCCATCACTGACCACACTGATAATGTCACTGCTTATCCAGACCCATCACTGACCACACTGATAATGTCACTGCTTATCCACACCCATCACTGACCACACTGATAATGTCACTGCGTATCCAGACCCGTCACTGACCACACTGATAATGTCACTGCTTATCCAGACCCATCACTGACCACACTGATAATGTCACTGCTTATCCAAACCCTTCACTGACCACACTGATAATGTCACTGTTTATCCAGACCCATCACTGACCACACTGATAATGTCACTGTTTATCCATGGTGACTTGGACAGGTTGAGTGAGTGGGCAGATGCATGGCAGATGCAGTATGACGTAGATAAATGTGGGGTTATCCACTATGGCGGTGAAAACAAAGACGGAAATTATTATCTCAATGGTGTCAGATTCTGGAAAAGGAAAGAACCAGGGGCCACGGTCTAAGAATAAAGGGGAGGACATTTAAAACGGAGGTGCAAAAAAAAATCACCCAGATAGTTGTGACTTTGTGGAATTCTCTGCCACAGAAGACAGTGGAGGCCAAATCACTGGATGCATTTAAAAGTGAGTTGGACAGAGCTCTTGGGGCTAGCGGAATCAAGGGATATGGGGAAAATGGAGGCACGGGTTACTGATTGTGGATGATCAGCCATGATCACAATGAATGGCGATGCTGGCTCGAAGGGCCAAATGGCTACCTCCTGCACCTATTGATCTATGTTTCTATGTCTCTAATACCCGTTCACTATGTGCCGTCCATTTAATCGACCGGGGCAATTCACCGCAACCATCGTGTCCACATACCACGCAAAGTCAACACCAAGATGGCAGCGGATGAATTATACTCGGTCATGAACTCTCTTTAAGAACCAAACCCTATGGTACTGTTCATCATTTGCGATGAACTCAACCAATCTAGCCTCAGGAATGCACAGGTAACTAAAATCAACATCTCTCTCTCTCCCCCAGTCCATCCCCCTCGGCAGGGCTTAAGCACGACGTAGTAAGTAGGCCTACACGACCAGTAAGTATGCCTGCCGTTCCATTTGACGGTCTCGTTTGTCATCCGATCATCTATTGGTGGTGCTCCTGCTGGCATTCAGAAAGATTTAAGAACGAAGCACCAACGAAAAGAGCAACACCGCAGTGGTCTGAGGAGACCGGGGTCTCCATTAGATCTGCCCTCAGTCGATGAAGTGGAACTCTTATTAAGCTATTTGCAGTTTCACACAGCGAAGGCACAGTAATCGGTCCGATTGGATAAGCGTTGGGGAACATTGCGTCGTAATATGAAGGCGCATTATCAGGAAATCAACTCAATCGAAGACCGGGCTGCATACAAAGACTGTGGCAAACGTCAATAATCAGCAGTTAATGGGCGACGAAACAAATCTGTCATCAAACAATACAAATCTTTCATGTCAAAGGAGAATACAGACGCTGTAATCTTGAATAAAGAGACATAACTCAGCGGGTCATGCAGCATCCGTAGATGCAGCTGACGTAAGTTTTAGATTCGGGGCCATGAGACGGAGCAGAAGGCATCAATGATTAGAAAGTTGGAAAGTAAATGATGGGGCCGATCAATGGCAACATGTGAATGTTCCTGTGTAGCGTCGAGCATGGCTGGGGATCAGAGTGAAGATGTTCCGTCTGCCTGTACGGGAGGACTGGATGAAGCTCATGACGGAACAGATGGGGAGTGAAGAGAGAGGTTCCACTGAATGGAATAGACAGAGAGCGGGTGGTGAACAGAGTGGCGTCACTTGGTGTTAAATGTTATCTGGGTATGTTGGGATCTGTCCTCGTCTGGGGTGGGAATCTGCAATAAAGGGATCAGGAAAATGCACGTCCGTTTACAGGGCAACGGATCAGGAATGGAAATTCCATCCCCGATGCACAGACGACCTCACAGTGAATAATAATTGCCTATGGGATCCATTTTACTCCTGAACACCTTCCTGCATCATTTATAGGTTCAAGGTGAATGTGGAAAAGATTAGTAGGAACCTGATGGGTAAATTTTTCACGCAAAGGATGGTGGATGTATGGAACAAGCTGCCAGAGGAGGTCGTTGAGGCAGGAACTGTCCAAACATGTAAGAAGCAGTTAGACAAGTACATGGATCAGACAGATTTGGAGGCATATGGGCCAAACTCGGCCAGGTGGGAGTCGTGTAGCTGGAACAGGTTGGCCGGTGTGGGCAAGTTGGGCCGAATGGCCTGTTTCCACTCTGTATCATTCTATGACTCTGAGTCTATGCGTGAATTGCTATCGGAATTAAGTATCTGTGCTCTCTGAAGGCAGATTTCCCGTGCATTGGGAACGTTGCGGTGATCGGAATCGAACCCCGGCCACCTGGTCGGGACGCAATTGTTGAGGCACCGTTGCCGATTGATGAAAGGAGACGCACAAATAGCACAGTGTTTCCCCCGGAGCGGGAGCCGGAATAATGACAGTCTGATGCAAAAACTCAGGAAACATAAAATCGGAAAATATGCGAGGATTTCTCACGGAATGATATCGCGCGTCCGGACGCCGTGAGACCAGCGGTCCGCGGTTTGTCGATGGATGTGTTCCGTTTCATCAAGAAATGCAAGTGCCGGCTGTTTTACAATAGAGACATTTAGGTGTCGTCCTAATCAGAATGCCTTGGATGAAAAGGGAGATTCACACTTGGTTAATGTCCTGATCTGAGGCTTTGAAGCAAGATGTACCGGGCCCTGGTGAGACCGCACCTGGAGTACTGTGTGCAGTTTTGGTCTCCAAATTTGAGGAAGGATATTATTGCTATGGAGGGCGTGCAGCGTAGGTTCACTATGTTAATTCCCGGAATGGCGGGACTGTCGTATGTTGAAAGGCTGGAGCGATTGGGCTTGTATACACTGGAATTTAGAAGGATGAGGGGGGATCTTATTGAAACATATAAGATAATTAGGGGATTGGACACATTAGAGGCAGGAAACATGTTCCCAATGTTGGGGGAGTCCAGAACAAGGGGCCACAGTTTAATAATAAGAGGTAGGCCATTTAGAACGGAGATGAGGAAGAACTTTTTCAGTCAGAGAGTGGTGAAGGTGTGGAATTCTCTGTCTCAGAAGGCAGTGGAGGCCAGTTCGTTGGATGCTTTCAAGAGAGAGCTGGATAGAGCTCTTAAGGATAGCGGAGTGAGGGGGTATGGGGAGAAGGCAGGAACGGGGTACTGATTGAGAGTGATCAGCCATGATCGCATTGAATGGCGGTGCTGGCTCGAAGGGCTGAATGGACTACTCCTGCACCTATTGTCTATTGTCTATTGACCCTGAACGGAACACGAAGGACAAGTGTGATCACCACAAGTCAAACAGAGATAAGAGGATTCCAAATCAGGCTGGGGGCTCAATTCAAGCAAGCGGGTGCCTGGCGACTGCATTGGCTCTGATGACCACCACTGTTTACGAGCCGAACAATGCATCTCAATTGTTGGATAACCCGCTTTGAACAGGGAAACGCAGTTTCATCAATACGTATTCACCCACCACCCGATGGTTCTGTCTAATACATCCCGATGGCAGAGATCATAAAGCATGGACACATATAGCGCGGAAACAGGCCGTGCCGCCCAACATTCACGTGTCGATTAAAATGGACCATCTGATTTAATTCGGTTTGCCCATATCCCCGAAAACCTTTCCAAACCGTGTACCCGTCCAAATGTCCTTCACATTGTGTGTGCCTCAGCATGTTTCTGGGCAGGTTGTTTCACATTTCCTCAACCCTCTGAATGAAATAGTTGCCCCTCACGTTTATATTAAACATTAACACCTCTCACCTTAAACCCATGCCCTATCGTGCTTTATTTTCCTACCCTGTTAAATAGACTGTGCATTCACTCCATTTATTCCCCTCATACCCTTTTCGCCTGTAGATGTCACCTCTCAGGCCCCTGTGCTCCTAGGAATAAAGTCCAAACCTGTCCAACGAAGCCCTGTAGCCCAGGCCCTCGAGTGCTGGCAACATTTTCATCAATCAAGCATGATTGCGCAAAGATCAATTCTCGGTGAGCGGTCGGTCCGAACGAACCATCTGGCCCGGTTTTGAAATAGTGCGCCTTTCAACGTATTCGCCGCCATAGGTAAACATTGTTTTTGTGTCAGTTGCAAACATACTAACTATGGGCGCACAGGTAGAGTTGCTGCCTTACAACGCTTGCAGCTGAAGACCCCGGTTCGATTCCGACTACGGTGCTGTCTGTTCGCAGTTCGTACGTTCCCCCGTGAGTTTTCCCCGAGATTGTTGGTTTCCTTCCACACTCCAAAGACCTACAGGTTTGTTGGTTAATTGGCTTGGTATGAGCCAAGTGCATGTAGGATTGAGTTAATATGCGGGGATCGCTGGTTAGAGCGGACTCAATGGGCCGAAGGGCCTGTTTCCGCGCTGTAATTTAGACTGTGGCAAAGGACAGTGATCAGCAGGTGATGGAAGAGGATAAAACAAATATCTTCCACCGACCCAGAAAAAAAGTTTCGTATCAAAAGGGAATAAAGATACTAAACATGGAATCTTGAATCATGGAGGAACTGAATTGGTCAGCGTGTGAGCTCTCTCGATAGCAAGATAGCGAGATACCTAGGTAGCTATCGACATGCATTGCTAGATAGCTAGAAAGCTGGATAGTTGGATATATAGATAGTAAGATAGCTATCTCGCTAGATAGGCAGCCCTTTCAGGGGTGCGCTTTCTGTCGCTCATCCTCAGTGGGCCTCGTAAGAGAGGGAGATCTCGTTAGATCTAGCTGAATTGCTAGGTACCTAGCAAATGAGACAGATGGGTAGTTAGATCGTTAACTAAATAGCTATATATATAGACACCTAGCCTAGATGGCTAGATGGCTAGATAGCTAGATCGCTAGAAAGGTAGATGGCTATTTGGCGAGACGGTGAGAAGGCTAGCTGGGGAGAGGTAAAGGGACAGGTGTTGGTCGAGGGGGAGGTAAAGGGACAGGTGTTCTTCGAGGGCTGTGTCCCTTTGCCTCCCCCTCGACTCCATCCAAGGACCCAAACAGTCTTTCCAGGTGAAGCAGAGGTTCACCTGCACCTCCTCCAACCTCATCAACTGTATTCGCTGTTCCTGGTGTCAACTTCTCTACATCTGCGAGACCAAACGCAGGCTCGGCGATAGTTTCGCTGAATACGTCCGCTCAGTCCGTCTCAACCAACCTGATTTCGCGGTAACTCAGCACTTCAACTCCCCCTCCCATTCCCAATCTGCCCTTTCTGTTCTGGGCCTCCTCCATTGTCAGAGTGAGGCCCAGCGCAAATTGGAGGAACAGCACCTCATATTTCGCTTGGGTATCAACATTGACTTCTCTAACTTCAGATAGTCCCTGCTTTCCCTCCCGATCCCCTCCCCCTTCCCAGGTCTCCCACCAGTCTTCCTGCCTCTATCTTTGTCCTATCTTTGTCCGGCCCCGTCCGCTGACATCAGCCTGAAGAAGGGTCTCGAACCGAAACGTCACCCATTCATTTTCTACTGAGATGCTACCTGACTCGCTGAGTTGCTCCTGCATTTTGTGTACCTTAGCTAGATAGCTAGTCAGGTAGATATAAACTATAATGATAGCTACATATCTAGATGGCTAGATAGCCACATAGCTAGATAGCTAGAGAGTTAGCGAGGCTGATAGCAAGTTAGTTGGATAACGAGATAGCTAGACTGCGTCGGGAATCGCACTTCTGCGCACATTTTCTCATGAAATTTGCAAAAAGTTGTGACGTCGTCGTTCAGGTCCATTGTGGAATCCTTGAATAGCGACCAGTGTTAGATAGAGCTCTGGGGGCTAGCGGAATCAAGGGATTTGGGGAGAAGGTAGGCACAGGTTATTCCTGATTGTGGGTGATCAGCCATGATCACAATTAGTGGCAGTGCTGGCTCGAACGGCCAAAGGGCCTACTCCTGCACCTATTTGCTATGTTTTCTATGTCTATAGACTCATTGCAATCCCGGAGTCAGTAATGAGTTCCTACGATCATATGCCATTTGAGTAAGTCACTCGGCTCACCGAGTCTGCTCTGCCATTCCATTATGGCTGCCCTGTCTTTCCCAATCAAACCCAACCCAAACTTTGACACTGTTACTAATCATGAGCCCGTCTATCGCTGCTTTTAAATTATCTAATGACGGACTCCACATTCGTCTGTGGCAGAATTCCTCAGATTCACCACCCTCTCTGTTACTTGCGACCGGCACATTCCTTGTATGTGTACATACTTGGCCAATAAACTTATTCATTCATCCATTTATTCATTCATCATTCATTCATTCATTCATTCATTGATTCATTGATTCATTGATTCATTCATTCATTCATTCATCCATTCATTCATTCATTCATTCATTCATTCATTCATTCATTCATTCATCCATTCATTCATTCACTCATTCTCTGACTGGCCTCAGAATAAAATGCCGTACTTTTTAAAATGAGATGTTGAGGAATTTATTTCGTCAGAAGGTGGTAAATCTTTGGAATTCTGTCACAGACGGCTGTGGAAACCGACATTGTTATTTTTAAAGCGATGATAGACAGGTTGGTGATTTGTAAGAGTGTCAACGGTTACGGCGAGAATGGAGTTGAGTGGGAAAGATAGGTGAGCCATGATTGAATGTCAGAGTAGATTCGATGTGCCCAATACCTTAATTATGCTGCCATGGCTAATGCACTTACTGTTTTGTTTAACAGTGCACCGCATCATCCACACACAGCGCGCCTCAGTGCATGTGCAGTAGCATTATACTGCCACAGCGCCATCCCGTGGATCAGCAATACACTGCAGCATCCACACACAGCGCACATCAGTGGATGTACAGTGGCAATATACTATCAGAGCGCCCTCCCGTGGATGCACACTGCAACATTGAGACACAACAGCCCCCAATGTATGCACAATAACAGTACATCGGAGCATCAGCGTTGCTGAAGATGGATCTTAAGGTTCCAGTGCGTAACTCACAGATCGTGGCAGCAGGTTTAGAGTTCTAAATAAGCCATGTAGAATGATTGCCATATTTGATCGAGGCATTGAATATGACTCAGGACGTGAATATTCAGATTTAGAGAACTATTCTTCGGCCGGTTTTGCAGTTTTGTGTGCAGTTATGACCGCTCTCGGACAGGAAAGGCGTTTTGGAAAAGGTGCTCAAGACCCTTACAAGAACATCTCCTGGAGCATATGAAAAGCAGACGTTGGACTGATTTATTTGGAACACGGGAAATCGGGCAGTAACCTGATAGATCGATATCAAATTATGCGAGGCACAGATAGGATAAACAATTAGAACATTCCTCCCAAGATAGAAATTTCAAATATTAGAGGCCACCCCTTTAAGGCGAAAGGGATTAATTTTAAGCGAGGTGTGCACGGAAAGCTGTTTACACAAAGGACAGTAAGTGCCTGAAACGAAATGACGCAGGTGGCCATTAGGTCAAAAGGAATAGGAATAGAATTAGGCCATTCGGCCAATCAAATCTCCGCCATTCAATCATGGCCGATCTCTTTCCCTCCGAACCACATTCTCCTGCCTTCTGCCCATAACTTCTGAAACCTGGACTAATCAAGAATCTATCTACCTACGCCTTAAAATATCAACTGACGTGGCCTACACAACCTTCTGTGGCAAAGAATTCCACAGATTCACCACCCTCTGATTTAATAAATGTCTCCTCATCTTGTTCATAACAGCAAGTCTTTTAATTCTGAGGGAATGACCTCAAGTCCTAGAATCTCCCAATAGTGGAAACATGCTCTCCACATCCACTCGATCCAAGCCCTTCACATCTCTATATGTTTCAATGAGGTCCACCCTCATTCTTCTACATTCCAGCGAGTGCAAGCCCCGTGTCGACAAACGCTCATCATAGGTTAACCTAATCATTCCAGGGATCATTCTTGTAAACCTCGTCTGGATCCTCTCCAGAGCCAGCACACCCTTCCTCCGACATGATGCCCAGAATTGCTCACAATATTCCAAATGCGCCCTTCCCAGTGCATCAACATTATAATCCCTGTTTTTGTATACAAGCCCTCTTGAAATAATATTAGCATTGATTTTGCTTTCTTTACTACCGATTCAACTTGCAGATACATTTTTGGGAATCTTGAACTAGCTCTCCCAAGTCCCTTTGCATCCCCATTTAGAAAGTAGTCTATGCCATTATTCCTCCTAGCAAAATGCATTGCTCTGCACTTTGCCGCACTATATTCTATCTGCCATTTCTCTGCAAACTCCCCCAACATGTCCAAGTCCTTCTGCAGTTCCCTGCTTTCTCTACACTACCTGCCCTTCCACCTATTTTCGTATCATCCGCAAACTTTGCCACAAAGCCTTCAATCCCCCTCGTCCAAATCATTAATATAAAACATGAAGTGTCGCGGACCCAGCACTGACCCTTGTGGATTCACTGCTAGCCAACTAGAAAAAAGCCCCCTTTATTGCTACTCTTTCTCTTCTGCCATCCAGCCAGCCTGCTATCCATGCTGTTATCTGCCCTTTTTATACCGTGGGCTCTCATCTTCCTAAGCAGCCAACGTGTGACACCTTCTCAAATGCTTTCTGAAAATCAAAGTAAACAACATCTACTGACTCTTCTTTGGCGGTCTTGCTATTTACTTCTTCAATTAATTCCAGCAAATTTATCAAGCACGACCTCCCCTTCACAAAGCCGTGCAAACGTCTGCCTATTTCATCGTGAACTTACAAGTACTCTGTCACCCTGTATAATGGGCCCTAAATCTTACCAACCACCCCACTGGTGTTGGACGCAGATACAATAGTGACATTTAAGACAAGTTCAGATTTTCAGGCAATGAAGAGATATGCATTATGAATAGGCAGGTAAGGTTGGTCGTATCATGTTCGGCACAGCTATTATTAGCTGAAAGTCCTGACGTGCCTTGTACATCGTGTAGGAAAGAAATGCAGATGCTGGTTTAAATCGAAGGTCGACACAAAATGCTGGTGTAGCTCAACGAGACAGGCAGCACCTCTGGAGACAAAGAATGGGTAACGTTTCGGGTCGAGACCCTTCTTTAGACTGATGTCGGAAAGGTCGGCGGGAAAGAGATAGAATTTTGTTGGAGACAGTGAAACTGGTGGGAGAACTGGGAAGGAGGGGGGATGGAAAGAGAGGGAAAACAAGGGCTAATTGAAGTTAGATAAGTCAATGTTCATATCGCTGGTATGTTAGCTGCCCAAGCGAAGTATGAGGTGCTGTTCCTCCAATTTGCGCTGCGCCTCACTCTGACATTGGAGGATGCCCAGGACAGAAAGTTCAGATTGGGAATGGGGGAGCGGGGGTGAGTTAAAGTGCTGAGCAACCGGGAGATCAGGTACGACTGTGTGGAGCTGTTCAGCGAAACGATCGTCGAGCTTGCGCTTGGTCTCTCCGATATCACTCCAGCAGTAATATCCCACTGTATACCGTTACACCAGTACTACCCCACAGTGCGTCACTCCATCAGTACTATCCCGCAGTATACCGTTACACCAGTACTACCCTACAGAGCATCACTCCATCAGTACTATCCAACAGTATACCGTTACACCAGTACTACCCTACAGTGCGTCACTCCATCAGTACTATCCCACTGTATACCATTGCACCAGTACTACCCTACAGCGCGTCACTCCATCAGTGCTACCGCACAGTGTCACTCCATCAATTCCATCCCACATTACGTCACAACAACAGTACTACCGCACAATATGTCACCCCATCAGAACTACCCCAGAATGTGCCATTACTTCAACACTACCCTACGTTAGGTTACTCCATCAATACTACTTCACAGTCTGTCACTCCATCAGTACTACATGTTACTCCATTAGTCGTACCCAAGAGCGTGTCACTCTCATCAGTACAACCCCACAGTATGTCATTCCATCATTTCTTCCCGACGGTGTTTCACTGTGTCAGTAATTTCATCAGTTCTACCCACAGTTTTTCACCCCTTCAATAATACCATCGAATGTGTCACTATATCAGTACTACCCCAAAATATACCAGTCCTTCACTACTACCCCACAGGATGCTAATCCATAAGTATTATCGCACAGCGTGTCACTCCATCAGTACTACCAAATCGTCGGCTACTTCATCATTACTGCATCACAACGTGTCATTCATTCGGTACTATCCCATAGAATGCCATTGCATCAGTACAAGCAAATGGATAGTCATTCCATCAGTACTATCCCACTATCAGTACTATCCGATCAGTTCTCCCCCTCAATGTGTCACTCCATCAGAACTACACTATAATGTGTCATTACATCAGTCCTACCCCATTTAGTTTCACACCATTAATATTATCCGACAGTGTGCCACGACATCAGTACTACCATATCGCTTGTTCCTCCATCAGTACTACCGCACACTGTGTCACTCTATCAGTAATACACCAAAATGTTTCACTCCATCAGTACCTGCCCACAGTTTGTCACTTCACTAGTACTACCCCAAAGTGTATTGGTCCATCTGTACTGCCCACATTGTGTCACTCCATTAATACTACCCCACTGGTCATCACTCCATCAATACAAGCCTACGGTGTGTTAGACGATCATTACTACAACACACTATGTCACTCCATCAGTACAACCCCGGAGCGTTTCACTTCATCGGTACTACCGCACGATATACCATTGCATCGATACACACCCACAGTTTTTCAACATCAATAGCACCTTGTGTATTATTCCATTAGTACTAACACACAGGGTGTCACTCTATCAGTACTATCCAACGGTGTGTCACTCCATCAGTACTACATAATGAGTCCTTCCATCAGTACTACCCCACAGTGCTTCAATCCACCAGTACTACTCTGGTATATGTCTATCCTACAGTACTACACCGCAGGGTGTCACAAAATCAGTACTATCCCACAGTATGCTATTGCATCAGTACTGCCACATAGTGCGCCATTCCATCAGTACTACCTCAAAGTGTATCACTCCACCAGCACTACCCACATTGTGCCACTGCATCAGTAATAAAATATAGTTTCTTACTCCATCTGTACTACCCTACACTGTGCCACTCCATCAGTGCCTCCCCATAGATCATCGCACCATCAGGAATATCACTCGGGCTATCATTGCATCAGTACGTGTGTCACTCCATCAGAACAATCCATTATCACTACATCAGTACTACCATGCAGCGTGTGACTCCATCAGTATTCCCCACAGTATGTCACTCCATCAGCCCTATCTCACTGTGTCACTCCATCAGTAATTCCCCACAGTTTCACTTTATTAGTATTTCTCCACCATGTCTCACTCCATTAGCACTACCCGATGTTTATCATTCAATCAGGACTATCCCAGTGGGTCACTCCATAAGTGCTGCCACAAATTGTGTCATTCCATCAGTATTACCGCTCAGTGTGTCACTGCATTAGTACTACACCACAGATTGTCATCACAATAGTACTACCGCTCAGTGTGTCACTCCGTCGGTGAAACCACACAGTGTCTCACTGCATCAATACAACTCCATGGTGTTACAGTCCATCAGCACTGCCCCCACATCATGTCACTCCAGTGCAACCCTAGAACGTGTCACTCTATCAGTACTCACAGCAGAATGTTCTTCCATCAGTACTCCCCAAAGTGTTTCACACCATCAGGACTACCTCAAATCTGCCATTCCATCCGCATTACCCCACACTGTGCTAACCCATCGCAGCGACTCCATAGTGTGTAATTCCATCACTATTTCACCACAGTTTTTCATCGCAACAGTACTACCGCACAGCGTGTCAATCCATCAGTATTACTGCGTCACTCCAACAGAATGTGCTATTACATCAGTCCTACCCCACAGTGTGTCATTCCATCAACACATCTCCACAGTACGTCATTACATCAGTACTACTCCACAGTGTTACTCTGCATCAGTACAACACTGGAGCGTGTCACTCCATCAGTACTACCCTACAATATGTTATTCCATCAGTACTACACCACAGTGATGCACTCCAACAGTACTGCCTTAAGCTTGTTATTCCATTATGTCCAACCGCACGGACTCATTCAATTAGTATTACCCAACAGTGTAACCCTCCATCTGTACTGCCCCACCGTCAGTCCTACTTCAGTGTGGAAGTCACAATGTGCAACCCGACAGTACCACCGAACATTGTGTCAATACTTCAGTACTCGCCCACTGTGCGCCATTCTGTCCATACCACCCCCAGTGTGTCATTCAATCAGCAGTACACCGAAGTATGTCACTCCATCAGTACAACCGCGCAGTGTGTCACCATCAGTACTGCTCCACAGCGTGTCACTCCATCAGTTTTACCCCAAGGGGTGGGGTGATGGAGTGACAAACTGCGTGGTAGTACTGATGCAATGACATGAGTACTACCACACAGTTTGTCACTCCGTCAGTACTACTTCAGTGTGGAACTATATCAGTACGCCCCCAGGGTGTCAGTCCATCAATTCTACGCCACAGTGTGCCAGTTCCTCAGTACTACCTCACAATGTATCACTCCATTAGTCTATCCCACAGTGTTTCATCCATCAATTCTTCCCCACAGTATGTCATTACAACAGAACTACCTCACACTTTGTCACTAAAACAGTATTATTCCACTGTGTGTCACTTCGTCAGTACTACTTCACAGTTTGTCATAACAACAGTACTACTCATTGTGTCACTCCATCAGTATTACCCGCAGTGTGACACTACATCAGTAGAGGCCCACGGTGTATCACTCCATCAGAACTACTGCAAAGTGTGTCACTTCATCAGTACTGCTGCAGTGTGTCACTCCATCTGTACCAACCCACAGTGTGTCAATCCACAAGAACTGCATCAACTGGTGTCACTCCATCAGTACTACAGTGTAGTGCTGAAGTGTTCAAAGTAGGAGGCCCTGTCATGATGCAGAAGCTGACTGAACTCATCCAGTCCATGTGGAATGAAGGGAAGGTCCCACAACAGCTGAAAGATGCCAGCATAGTCCACATCTACAAGAGGAAAGGCAACTGCCAGTCTTGCGACAATCATTGAGGCATCGCCCTCCCGTCCATAGCAGAGAAGATCTTGGCTCGTATCCTGCTCAACCGTCTCATTCAACACCTTGAGCAGGGTCTCCTTCCAGAAAGCCAGTGTGGTTTCCGTGCTGGGCGTGGAACTGTCGACATGATATTTGCTGCACGCCAACTCCAGGATAAATGCCAAGAGCAGCACAGCGACCTGTTCGTGATCTTCGTCGATCTGACAAAGGCCTTCGACACTGTCAGCAGAGATGGCTTGTGGATAATGCAGAAGTTTGGCCGTCCCAGCAAGTTCATCACGATTGTCCGGCAGTTCCATGATGGCATGATGGTGAAAGTGCGAGATGATGGAGACGAATGGGAAGCCTTTCCAGTGACAAACGGCGTGAAGCAAGGTTGTGTTCTTGCCCCTACACTCTTCATCATGGTCTTCTGTGCCATGCTGACCGATGCCTTCCGTGACTGCCAGGATGGAATACACATCAGGTACAGGAACTGACAGCAGGCTGTTCAACCTCAGGTGCCTGCAAGCTGTTACAAAGGTGAAGGAGACCATCATCAGAGATTTCTTGTTTGCTGATGACTGCGCCCTCAACGCCAGCACAGAGCAGAAAATGCAGCTTTAAATGGACTGCTTCTCACAGGCCTGCGACGACTTTGGTTTCTCCAATAGCACCAAAAAAGTCTGAAGTTATGTACCAGCCCGCGCCTGAAAAGCCCTACCAGGAACCACACATCACGGTGAAGGGGCAGAACCTACAGGCAGTCGACAGCTTTACCTATCTGGGTAGTACACTCTCGCGAGTGGTGAACATTGACGCTGAGGTCAACAACAGGATTGCCAAGGCCAGCGCTGCCTTTGGGCGACTCCGTGGGAATGTTTGGGAGCGGAGGGGACTCAGCCTTACCACCAAGCTGAAGGTCTACCGTGCAGTGGTACTCTATGCCAGTGAGACCTGGACTTGTCTGCAGCAGACATGCCAAACAGCTCAACCACATTCACTTGAGCTGCCTACGCAGACTCCTTCACATCAGGTGGCAGGACAAAATTCCCGACACAGAGGTCTTGGAACGGGTCGGAATCCCCAGCGTACACACCCTCCTACGGAAAGCCCAAGCCAGATGGGCAGGCCATGTCGTCAGAACGCCCGAGAGTCGACTGCCAAAACAACTTCTGTATGGAGAACTGTGTCAGGGCAAGCGCTCAGTAGGAGGACAGAAGAAACGGTTTAAGGACTGCCTCAAAGTGTCCCTCAAAGACTTGGACATCAACCTCAGCACTTGGGAGTCTCTTGCTCTGGACCGTCCAACCTGGCGTAGCAAGCTCACCACAGGAGCCCGTGCAGCAGAGAACAGACGCACTGAAGAGGCCCAGAGGAAACGCACCGCGCGCAAGGCCTGGGCTACCCCCACTTCCACTGTAGCAGCCATCCACTTGTGTCCTACGTGTGGGCGTGCCTTCCGGGCCCGGATTGGCCTCACCAGTCACTTCAGGACCTACAGTCGCCAATCCTCCAACTGAAAGTGAAGTCATGGTCATCTTCGAACCCAAAGGACCAACAACAACAACAACAACACAGCACATTGTGTCACTCCATCAGTACTACCCCCACATTGTGTCACTCCATCAGTACTACCCCCACATTGTGTCACTCCATCAGTGCACTGCACAGTGTGTAACTCCACCAGTACTACTGCGCAGTCTGTCACTTCATCAATACAACTCCAAAGTGTCACTCCATCTGTACCAACCCACAGTGTGTTAATCCACCATTACTACCATACATTGTGTCACTCCATCAGTGCTAATCACAGTTGAACAGGCAGTTTAAAAAGAGCGCCAAAAGGAAGTAGTAGTCAATTTGAAAAGTCCGGGAGCAGAGCAAGGACGCCCGTTGGCTGAGCAGTAAAGTAAGTGCTAATCACAGTTGAACAGGCAGTTTAAAAAGAGCGCCAAAAGGAAGTAGTAGTCAGAGGTGAGGAGGATACCATTGTTTTAAGCCAGAGCTGGTTATAGGCACAAGGTGATGGCGGAAAAGTTGGTGCGGTGTGTTTCCTGCAGGATGTGGGAAGACAGGGACGTCGCGGGAGCTTCTGGGAGCTACACCTGCAAGAACTGTGTCCAGGTGCAGCTCCTGAAGGGACGTGTGGTGGAGTTGGAGAGGCAGTTGGATGACCTCAGGGCCATCCGGGAATGCGAGAGTTTCCTCGACAGGACCTATTGTGAGGCTGTCATGCCAAGGGTCCAGGTCGAGCGAAGGTGGGAGACTGTTTCCGGGGGGAGTGGACGTGGACTACAGGAGACCCCAGTGGCTGTGCCTATTGCAAATAGGTATACCCTCTTGGGAACTGTCGGGGCAGAAGACGTTTCCAGTCCGAGTGGCGGACCTGTTGGCAAGGATACACGACAGGGGAGACCGAAGTCTGGAAGAGCCGTAGTGGTCGGTGACTCCATAGTCCGAGGGACGGACAGAAGATTCTGTGGCAGCAGGAGGGACTTGAGGATGGTCTGTTGCCTCCCTGGTGCCAGGGTTCAACACATCACAGACCGGCTTCAGAAAATCCTAGCGAGGGAAGGTGATCAACCTGAAGTCGTTGTGCACGTGGGCACGAATGACGTCGGGCGGAAGAGGAAGGAGGTGCTACAGCGGGAGTTTAGAGAGTTGGGAAAAACGCTGAGAAGTAGGACGTCGAAGGTAGTTATCTCTGGACTGCTACCGGTACCTCGTGCTGGTGAGGCCAGGAACAGAGAGATAGAGGGTATGAATTTATGGCTGAGGGACTGGTGCAGAGAGCAGGGATTTAGATTTCTGGACCACTGGGATCTCTTCTGGGCTAGGGGTGACTTGTACAAAAGGGACGGGTTGCATCTTAACAGCAGGGGGACAAACATTCTGGCAGGCAGGTTTGCTAGTGTGACACCTGTGGCTTTAAACTAAGTAGTGGGGGGAGGGGTTAACAAATTGTGAATATGAAGATGAGGTAAAAGGGAATACAGGAGATAT
This sequence comes from Rhinoraja longicauda, assembly GCF_053455715.1. Classification (NCBI taxonomy): domain Eukaryota; kingdom Metazoa; phylum Chordata; class Chondrichthyes; order Rajiformes; family Arhynchobatidae; genus Rhinoraja; species Rhinoraja longicauda. Next base: position 33,646 of record NW_027602268.1, read on the forward strand.
TGCAAAAGACTCTCGGAAGAATGGGAACAGAAGTTCTAGAGCGGAAAAGAAATTAAGGGCAGGGCCAATTGTGAACGATGTGAGAGGGGAGGTAAATACAGAAGTTAAAGTGTTGTACTTAAATGCGCGTAGTATAAAAAATAAAGTGGATGAGCTTGAGGCTCAGTTAGTCATGGGCAAGTATGATGTTGTAGGGATCACTGAGACATGGCTACAAGAGGACCAGGGCTGGGAACTGAATATTCAGGGGTACACAACGTATAGAAAAGACAGACAGGTGGGCAGAGGGGGTGGGGTTGCTCTGATGGTAAGGAATGATATTCATTCCCTTGCAAGGGGTGACATAGAATCAGGAGATGTTGAATCAGTATGGATAGAAATGAGAAATTGTAAGGGTAAAAAGACCCTAATGGGAGTTATCTATAGGCCCCCAAACAGTAGCCTCGACTTAGGGTGCAAGTTAAATCAGGAGATAAAATTGGCGTGTCAAAAATGTAATGCTACGGTGGTTATGGGAGATTTCAACATGCAGGTAGACTGGGAAAATCAGGTTGGAAATGGACCCCAGGAAAGAGAGTTTGTAGAGTGCCTTCGAGATGGATTCTTAGAACAGCTTGTACTGGAGCCTACCAGGGAGAAGGCAATTCTGGATTTAGTGTTGTGTAATGATCCTGATCTGATAAGGGGACTAGAGGTAAAAGAGCCATTAGGAGGCAGTGATCACAACATGATAAGTTTTACTCTGCAAATGGAAAGGCAGAAGGGAAAATCGGAAGTGTCGGTATTACAGTATAGCAAAGGGGATTACAGAGGCATGAGGCGGGAGCTGGCCAAAATTGATTGGAAGGAGGCCCTAGCAGGGAAGACGGTAGAACAGCAATGGCAGGTATTCCTGGGAATAATGCAGAGGTTGCAGGATCAATTTATTCCAAAGAGGTGGAAAGACTCTAAGGGGAGTAAGAGACACCTGTGGCTGACAAGGGAAGTCAGGGACAGCATAAAAATTAAGGAGAGGAAGTATAACATAGCAAAGAAGAGTGGGAAGACAGAGGATTGGGACTCTTTTAAAGAGCAACAAAAGTTAACTAAAAAGGCAATACGAGGAGAAAAGATGAGGTACGAGGGTAAACTAGCCAATAATATAAAGGAGGATAGCAAAAGTTTTTTTAGGTACGTGAAGAGGAAAAAAATAGTCAAGGCAAATGTGGGTCCCTTGAAGACAGAAGCAGGGGAATTTATTATGGGGAACAAAGAAATGGCAGACGAGTTAAACCGTTACTTTGGATCTGTCTTCACTGAGGAAGATACACACAATCTCCCAAATGTTCTAGGGGCTGGAGAACCTAGGGTGATGGAGGAACTGAAGGAAATCCACATTAGGCAGGAAATGGTTTTGGGTAGACTGATGGGACTGAAGGCTGATAAATCCCCAGGGCCTGATGGTCTGCATCCCAGAGTACTTAAGGAGGTGGCTCTAGAAATAGTGGAAGCATTGGAGATCATTTTTCAATGTTCTATAGATTCAGGATCAGTTCCTGTGGATTGGAGAATAGCAAATGTTATCCCACTTTTTAAGAAAGGAGGGAGAGAGAAAACGGGTAATTATAGACCAGTTAGTCTGACATCAGTGGTGGGGAAAATGCTGGAGTCAATTATAAAAGACGAAATTGCTGAGCATTTGGATAGCAGTAACGGGATCGTTCCGAGTCAGCATGGATTTACGAAGGGGAAATCATGCTTGACAAATCTACTGGAATTTTTTGAGGATGTAACTAGGAAAATTGACAAGGGAGAGTCAGTGGATGTGGTGTACCTCGACTTTCAGAAAGCCTTCGACAAGGTCCCACATAGGAGATTAGTGGGCAAAATTAGGGCACATGGTATTGGGGGTAGGGTACTGACATGGATAGAAAATTGGTTAACAGACAGAAAGCAAAGAGTGGGGATAAATGGGTCCCTTTCGGAATGGCAGGCAGTGACCAGTGGGGTACCGCAAGGTTCGGTGCTGGGACCCCAGCTATTTACGATATACATTAATGACTTAGACGAAGGGATTAAAAGTACCATTAGCAAATTTGCAGATGATACTAAGTTGGGGGGTAGTGTGAATTGTGAGGAAGATGCAATAAGGCTGCAGGGTGACCTGGACAGGTTGTGTGAGTGGGCGGATACATGGCAGATGCAGTTTAATGTAGATAAGTGTGAGGTTATTCACTTTGGAAGTAAGAATAGAAAGGCAGATTATTATCTGAATGGTGTCAAGTTAGGAGGAGGGGGAGTTCAACGAGATCTGGGTGTCCTAGTGCATCAGTCAATGAAAGGAAGCATGCAGGTTCAGCAGGCAGTGAAGAAAGCCAATGGAATGTTGGCCTTCGTAACAAGAGGAGTTGAGTATAGGAGCAAAGAGGTCCTTCTACAGTTGTACCGGGCCCTGGTGAGACCGCACCTGGAGTACTGTGTGCAGTTTTGGTCTCCAAATTTGAGGAAGGATATTCTTGCTATGGAGGGCGTGCAGCGTAGGTTCACTAGATTAATTCCCGGAATGGCGGGACTGTCGTATGTTGAAAGGCTGGAGCGATTGGGCTTGTATACACTGGAATTTAGAAGGATGAGGGGGGATCTTATTGAAACATATAAGATAATTAGGGGATTGGACACATTAGAGGCAGATAACATGTTCCCAATGTTGGGGGAGTCCAGAACAAGGGGCCACAGTTTGAGAATAAGGGGTAGGCCATTTAGAACGGAGATGAGGAAGAACTTTTTCAGTCAGAGGGTGGTGAAGGTGTGGAATTCTCTGCCTCAGAAGGCAGTGGAGGCCAGTTCGTTGGATGCTTTCAAGAGAGAGCTGGATAGAGCTCTTAAGGATAGCGGAGTGAGGGGGTATGGGGAGAAGGCAGGAACGGGGTACTGATTGATAGTGATCAGCCATGATCGCATTGAATGGCGGTGCTGGCTCGAAGGGCTGAATGGCCTACTCCTGCACCTATTGTCTATTGTCTATTGTCTATTGTTCCACCGCACAGTGTGTCACTCCATCAGAAATCCCCACAGCGTGTCACGTCGTCACTAAAACCCACTGTATGCCTTTACATCATTACAAACACACATGTTCACACCCTCAAACACAGTCAAACACGCACACACACATACCCGCGCACGAAGACACACACAATCTCTCAAATGCAATCACAAACAATCAAATATACTCTCACACATTCTCACATACAATCACACGTACACATGCACTCACACTAACAGATATTCACACGCACTAGCACGAAGAGACACGCACTCATTCGCACACACATACACACGAACACATTCTCTGACAACACCATCATATACTCTCCCACACACAGACACACACGCACACACACTATCAAAGAATTACATACGCAAACACTCTGACAAACTCACATCCCACATATTCTCTCACATTCTCACAAACAGCCACACACACGCACAGACGCAAACACTGTCCTTCACAAACCCACATTCACTCTCCCACTCAGAGACACAGATACATTCAATCGCACTTCCATCCACACTTACTAATGCTCACACACTCACACGCACACTCACGCACTCGCACAGACACACACACACACACACACACACAAATATAGGCACACTTACAAACTCTACCGCTCTCTCACACGCAGACCCGCATGCACACGTGCACATTTTGGGATTGAGTTTGTCCTTGGATGTTCGCGTCGAGCAGCGCAGCGCAGCGTGGCCGGGGGTGTTCCCCGTGACTGGGGCCAAGCCCTTCAGTCGGCCCGTGTCGGCCCGGCTCGCCCACCGCGGATGGCGATGAGAACCGCGCCTCGGGAGCGAGGTGGGAGCCGCGAGGAACCGCAGAGAGCGAGGTGGACCGTCGGAGAGCGAGGAAGGCCGCCGAGAACGAAGGGGCGACCCGCGGTGCGGCGGCAGGCAGGAGAGAGAACTATCCGGCCAACGTTTGTAACTTTGTCGGCGTCAAAATGTGGCGACACTTGTGTACCGCCTCGGTGAGGTCTGCTACATGATGTTACCGGGTTGTCTGCAAAACTAAGCATTTCACTCTACCTGGGTACGTGATAATAAGGTATCACTGAATCATTGAAATTCCTGCAACCGCATACACTAACGCATACACACACACACCGACTCATGTGCACAATCTCACACATTCACACTCGCATACACGTGCTAGCACACTCTTGCACGGACTCGCACACTCACACTGTCACACACAATCAATATCCAATGCGAGTCAGGCTACACCTCTGGAGAAATCTAGTTGAGTATGTCAGTTCAGTGCAGTTTATTGTCACGTGTACCGAGGTACCGTGAAAAGCTTTTGTTGCGTGCTACCCAGTCAATGGAAACAAAATACTTCATTACAGTCGAGCCATTTACAGAGTATAGATACACGATAAGGGGATAACGTCCAGTGCGAGGTAAAGCCTGCAAAATCCGATCGAGGATAGTCCGAGGATCAACAGAGGTAGATAGTAGTTCAGCACTGCTTTCTGGTTGTGGTGGGATGATTCCGTTGCCTGATAACAGCTGGGAAGACGCTGTCCCTGAAACTGGAGGTGTGCATTTTCACACTTCTGTGCATTTTACCTGATGGGACAGAGGAGAAGCAGGATTGGCAATGGTGCGACTCGTCCTTGATTATGCTGCTGGCCTTGCCGAGGAAGCGTGGTTTATAAATTGAGTCAATATATGGGAGGTTGCTTTGTGTGATGGTCTGGACAATTCGCATCAATTTCTTGCGTTCTTGTATGGAGCTGTTCCCAAACCAAGCTGTGATGCATCTTGATAAAATACTTTCTACGCTACATCTGTCGAAGTTGGTGAGAGTTGTAGAAGGCACGCCGAACTGGCTAAGCCTGCCAAGGACATGGATGGGTGAAGTTCGGTTGGAGACCCTTCTTCAGACTGATTGTGGTGTGAAGCTGGAGAAGGCTGGAACAGCAGGACAAAGCGAGTTGAATGATGAGTGGGTGAATACCGTTTTAATAGTTAGGTGGTTGAGACCAGAGGTTAAAAGATAAAAGTTGCGAGATAAGGATTGAGCAGATTGGAATTATAAAGAGAGAGGAGGGAATATCGGTTGAAGATGGAGGTGGAGGGGATTAACAAGTGCGAGTCCGCGTGAAGGAAGAGATAGAGCGAGGGAAAAGCGGGAAGTTGCGCGTTTGTTACCTGGCATTTGCTAATGTTCATACCATTAGGTTGCAAGGTTCCCAAGCGGACTATGAAGTGGCGTTCTTTCTGTTTTAATGTAACCTCTCTGGCGCTGGTGGAGGCCCAGGACAGAAAGGTCAGTGTCCGAGGGGGAGTTACAATGGCTTGCAACGGGGAGATACAGCAAGCCTTAGCAGAACGAGGGTGAGTGTTCGACAAAACGGTCGCCGAGTCTCCATTTCACCACGCCGATGTAAAGGAGGCCAAATCTGGAACACCACATGCAGTAGATGAGATTAGAGGTGGTGCAGGTGAACATCTGTCTCACCTGGAAAGGCTTCTCGAGCGTGAGGGAGGGGGTTTAGGGACAGCTGTTACATCCCATGGTGGCTAACCGTTTTAACTGCACTTGTCAAGAAAGGCTTTGGAAAGAGAAGTGATGGCAAGTGATGGAGAGGTGAGGAAATGGATAGAGAAATCGGTCGTACAAAGATAAAAGGGAGAGATAGAGGAGAAGACGAAAGAAGAGGTGGAGGGAGAGTGAACGATCAAAGGGAGAGTGGGAAAAATGAGGAGAGAGGGGAGTTCAGAGCGAGTGGGTTGGCAAAAGGGGGAGAGGGAAGCATTAGAGAGATACAGGGAGAAGGAGGGAGAGATGCAGTAAGAGTGGGAGGGGAGAGAGGTTGGCAGAGAGCGGTCGGCACAGAGAGGGAGAATAGAGAGTGTAGGGGAGAGAGTAACAGTTCAGAGAGAGAATAGCAGTAAAGATGGAGAGAGAGAGAAAGAGAGGAGGGAGAGATGTTGCATCATTCGCCGTGTGTTCTACTTTTAAGACAATTCTGAGGCGGCAATGGTTCTGTTCACTGAGTGTCGTGAGTCTTTGGGTCGTTCCTCCTCAGAGGTGATGAAGGTAGAGACTGTTGTTGTCCCAAGGCAAAGCCAGATCTATTCGAGGCAAGCAAGGACTAAATGCTTACTAGGGGTCTCCGGGAGTGTGGGGTTGAGGTCACAATCAGTTCAGCCGCGATCACATTGAGTGTTAAAACAGAGTGGAGGGGCCATTTTAGTCTGATGTGATCTGTTGAACTAATTCATCACGCTGTGGACAAAGGCTGTCCAGTCCACCTTTAAACTGGGCACCAGAAGCATTGAGACGGTCCCTTGAATTTGGAATTGCCTTGCTGAGTGAAGAAAATCAGATAACCAACATGTGGTGGAGAGATGGATCCGATGGAGTTTGGAACAATATTCCCTTTGCTGGAACAATGCCGCTTACTATTTCCATCCCTCAGTATCGCCACAATTCCCACTCTTTGCAATTTCTCAATCAATTCCCTGAATAAATCACGACCTGTCTCAGCAGGGATTTCACTAGGCTGATGTCATCTGTTTGCGAATCATTTCAAAAGCTCTATTTTTAATTCTGTTGAAACTTCACTGTCCCGGTGGAGACGGAAAATGGTATAAAATCTCCGGGAATGTTCTGCCCCGGCATTTCATTCCGAGAGATTACCGGCAGTTCACGGGGACACGTCGCTGGGCAGAGAACATGTGGGAAAAGCTGTACGAATATTTCGCCGTGGAGAAAATCTTGTACGTGATCATTGCTGCCGTTGGAGTCCCTGGTAAGTGAGCAGAACGATTCAAGATTTATAACTCCGTCCGTTAACCGGTGTTGACCTGATTCTGATCGTGTTACAATATTCCCAACTGATGATTGTTGTACAAGAATATGTGAAGTATATCAATCCTCTAAATGAAATATCTTTGAATTAACGCTGTGATTTTTCTCATTTTCAGACAGCCGAAACTAACCCTCTCTTTCTCCCACTGCCGGGACCCACTAGAATGTTGTTCTTGCCTTCAGTGGGACCTTGCCCAGAGTTGTCCCAGTGCTCGGGACAGGCAGCTCTCCGGGACGGTGTGACTGGGAGAGGGTTTACATTGTGAAGTTCACTGTGTCTGAGTTATTGATCAGAGTGAACACCCGCTCCTGTGGACACGTCTCGCTGTGGAGTCTGTCACAGTCGGATTCCTCCACCTGTTGGTCAATAATTGGATCGATCTCCTGAACCAGTGGCCGCGGATCTACCGGCGTGTGTTGTTACCGAACTGAGGAATGAACCCATTAACGGAGCCACTCTGCTGCCGGATCCTAAGTTGTCCCTGCCTTCCCTCTGGAACCCTCCTCGTCCCCATCAGATGCCGAGTTCCCAGAGCCCTGGTTAAACGCGGCCGGTCACGGTTAATTCTGTGAAACCGGCCCCATCAGAGACTGTGAGCGGGGTTAACTGTAGACAGGACCATTCCGCCTATTGTAGCGGGCGGCTGCTCGTTCCATCCCCTCCCTTTACCCCGCTTGTCGCCTTATCTCCTCTCCCCTGAAGCAGGCAGGTCGGGCACAGTCGGAGCCGGGTCTGACATTGTTAAACCTGCAGCCGCGCACCGACTCCAACACTCCTGATCTCCAGCTGAAAGTGGAGCCGGTGTTCAGCCCCGGAGACCGTGTTCAGTAATGCCCAGTGTCCGCTCCCCTTCTCTTTCCGCAGTGAATTTAGTGGCGATTGTGATCCTGTCCCGGGGAAAGTGCGGCCTCTCCACCTGCACCACTCGCTACCTGGTGGCCATGGCAGCGGCCGATCTACTCACCCTGATCACCGCGGTCATTTTGGGTCAGATCCGATTCCATTACTTTGATTGGAGTTTCCTGTCCATCACCCCTGTGTGCCGTGTTAACGATGTACTGAGGTATTCAGCTACAGACTGTTCTGTCTGGTTCACCGTCACTTTCACCTTTGATCGCTTTGTCGCCATTTGTTGCCAGAAGCTGAAAACTAAATATTGCACCGGGAAAACTGCGGCTGCGGTTCTCGCAACAGCCGGCGTTCTGCAGTGTCTGAAAAACGTTCCCCGCTACTTCACACGGGAACCCTGGAGAACCATCGACAATGTCCCGTGGGGCTGTGACACCGTGGACAGTTATTTCATTGACCCCGGGTGGGTGGCATTTGACTGGATCGACACGGTTTTAACTCCGTTCCTCCCTTTCGCTGTGATCCTGCTGCTCAACGCTCTGACAGTCCGGCACATTTTAGTGGCCAGTCGGGTCCGTCAGGGGCTGAGGGGTGAGAGCAAGGGGGAGAAGCGCAGTGACCCGGAGATGGAGAGCAGGAGGAGGTCTGTGGTTTTACTCTTCACCATCTCCGGCAGCTTCATCCTCCTGTGGCTGACGGTGGTTGTAAACTTCGTCTATTATCAGATCACAGGGACTGGAAATGATCAGAATGATTCCCAATATATCTTTAACTACGTCGGGTATTTGCTGAGTAATCTCAGCTGCTGCACCAACACATTTATTTACGCGGTGACCCAGTCCAAGTTCAGGGAGCAGGTGAAGAGCGCGGTGAAATATCCGCTCACCTCAGCGCTGCGGCTCATTAATAAACCCGCGCCCTGAGCCC
>NW_027602269.1:7500-10000 GCF_053455715.1 Rhinoraja longicauda
CCCTAACCCTAACCCTAACCCTAACCCTAACCCTAACCTAACCCTAACCCTAACCCTAACCCTAACCCTAACCCTAACCCTAACCCTAACCCTAACCCTAACCCTAACCCTAACCCTAACCCTAACCCTAACCCTAACCCTAACCCTAACCCTAACCCTAACCCTAACCCTAACCCTAACCCTAACCCTAACCCTAACCCTAACCCTAACCCTAACCCTAACCCTAACCCTAACCCTAACCCTAACCCTAACCCTAACCCTAACCCTAACCCTAACCCTAACCCTAACCCTAACCCTAACCCTAACCCTAACCCTAACCCTAACCCTAACCCTAACCCTAACCCTAACCCTAACCCTAACCCTAACCCTAACCCTAACCCTAACCCTAACCCTAACCTAACCCTAACCCTAACCCTAACCCTAACCCTAACCCTAACCCTAACCCTAACCCTAACCCTAACCCTAACCCTAACCCTAACCCTAACCCTAACCCTAACCCTAACCCTAACCCTAACCCTAACCCTAACCCTAACCCTAACCCTAACCCTAACCCTAACCCTAACCCTAACCCTAACCCTAACCCTAACCCTAACCCTAACCCTAACCCTAACCCTAACCCTAACCCTAACCCTAACCCTAACCCTAACCCTAACCCTAACCCTAACCCTAACCCTAACCCTAACCCTAACCCTAACCCTAACCCTAACCCTAACCCTAACCCTAACCCTAACCCTAACCCTAACCCTAACCCTAACCCTAACCTAACCCTAACCCTAACCCTAACCCTAACCCTAACCCTAACCCTAACCCTAACCCTAACCCTAACCCTAACCCTAACCCTAACCCTAACCCTAACCCTAACCCTAACCCTAACCCTAACCCTAACCCTAACCCTAACCCTAACCCTAACCCTAACCCTAACCCTAACCCTAACCCTAACCCTAACCCTAACCCTACCCTAACCCTAACCCTAACCCTAACCCTAACCCTAACCCTAACCCTAACCCTAACCCTAACCCTAACCCTAACCCTAACCCTAACCCTAACCCTAACCCTAACCCTAACCCTAACCCTAACCCTAACCCTAACCCTAACCCTAACCCTAACCCTAACCCTAACCCTAACCCTAACCCTAACCCTAACCCTAACCCTAACCCTAACCCTAACCCTAACCCTAACCCTAACCCTAACCCTAACCCTAACCCTAACCCTAACCCTAACCCTAACCCTAACCCTAACCCTAACCCTAACCCTAACCCTAACCCTAACCCTAACCCTAACCTAACCCTAACCCTAACCCTAACCCTAACCCTAACCCTAACCCTAACCCTAACCCTAACCCTAACCTAACCCTAACCCTAACCCTAACCCTAACCCTAACCCTAACCCTAACCCTAACCCTAACCCTAACCCTAACCCTAACCCTAACCCTAACCCTAACCCTAACCCTAACCCTAACCCTAACCCTAACCCTAACCCTAACCCTAACCCTAACCCTAACCCTAACCCTAACCCTAACCCTAACCCTAACCCTAACCCTAACCCTAACCCTAACCCTAACCCTAACCCTAACCCTAACCCTAACCCTAACCCTAACCCTAACCCTAACCCTAACCCTAACCCTAACCCTAACCCTAACCCTAACCCTAACCCTAACCCTAACCCTAACCCTAACCCTAACCCTAACCCTAACCCTAACCCTAACCCTAACCCTAACCCTAACCCTAACCCTAACCCTAACCCTAACCCTAACCCTAACCCTAACCTAACCCTAACCCTAACCCTAACCCTAACCCTAACCCTAACCCTAACCCTAACCCTAACCCTAACCCTAACCCTAACCCTAACCCTAACCCTAACCCTAACCCTAACCCTAACCCTAACCCTAACCCTAACCCTAACCCTAACCCTAACCCTAACCCTAACCCTAACCCTAACCCTAACCCTAACCCTAACCCTAACCCTAACCCTAACCCTAACCCTAACCCTAACCCTAACCCTAACCCTAACCCTAACCCTAACCCTAACCCTAACCCTAACCCTAACCCTAACCCTAACCCTAACCCTAACCCTAACCCTAACCCTAACCCTAACCCTAACCCTAACCCTAACCCTAACCCTAACCCTAACCCTAACCCTAACCCTAACCCTAACCCTAACCCTAACCCTAACCCTAACCCTAACCCTAACCCTAACCCTAACCCTAACCCTAACCCTAACCCTAACCCTAACCCTAACCCTAACCCTAACCCTAACCCTAACCCTAACCCTAACCCTAACCCTAACCCTAACCCTAACCCTAACCCTAACCCTAACCCTAACCCTAACCCTAACCCTAACCCTAACCCTAACCCTAACCCTAACCCTAACCCTAACCCTAACCCTAACCCTAACCCTAACCCTAACCCTAACCCTAACCCTAACCCTAACCCTAACCCTAACCCTAACCCTAACCCTAACCCTAACCCTAACCCTAACCCTAACCCTAACCCTAACCCTA
>NW_027602269.1:15000-42106 GCF_053455715.1 Rhinoraja longicauda
ACCCTAACCCTAACCCTAACCCTAACCCTAACCCTAACCCTAACCCTAACCCTAACCCTAACCCTAACCCTAACCCTAACCCTAACCCTAACCCTAACCCTAACCCTAACCCTAACCCTAACCCTAACCCTAACCCTAACCCTAACCCTAACCCTAACCCTAACCCTAACCCTAACCCTAACCCTAACCCTAACCCTAACCCTAACCCTAACCCTAACCCTAACCCTAACCCTAACCCTAACCCTAACCCTAACCCTAACCCTAACCCTAACCCTAACCCTAACCCTAACCCTAACCCTAACCCTAACCCTAACCCTAACCCTAACCCTAACCCTAACCCTAACCCTAACCCTAACCCTAACCCTAACCCTAACCCTAACCCTAACCCTAACCCTAACCCTAACCCTAACCCTAACCCTAACCCTAACCCTAACCCTAACCCTAACCCTAACCCTAACCCTAACCCTAACCCTAACCCTAACCCTAACCCTAACCCTAACCCTAACCCTAACCCTAACCCTAACCCTAACCCTAACCCTAACCCTAACCCTAACCCTAACCCTAACCCTAACCCTAACCCTAACCCTAACCCTAACCCTAACCCTAACCCTAACCCTAACCCTAACCCTAACCCTAACCCTAACCCTAACCCTAACCCTAACCCTAACCCTAACCCTAACCCTAACCCTAACCCTAACCCTAACCCTAACCCTAACCCTAACCCTAACCCTAACCCTAACCCTAACCCTAACCCTAACCCTAACCCTAACCCTAACCCTAACCCTAACCCTAACCCTAACCCTAACCCTAACCCTAACCCTAACCCTAACCCTAACCCTAACCCTAACCCTAACCCTAACCCTAACCCTAACCCTAACCCTAACCCTAACCCTAACCCTAACCCTAACCCTAACCCTAACCCTAACCCTAACCCTAACCCTAACCCTAACCCTAACCCTAACCCTAACCCTAACCCTAACCCTAACCCTAACCCTAACCCTAACCCTAACCCTAACCCTAACCCTAACCCTAACCCTAACCCTAACCCTAACCCTAACCCTAACCCTAACCCTAACCCTAACCCTAACCCTAACCCTAACCCTAACCCTAACCCTAACCCTAACCCTAACCCTAACCCTAACCCTAACCCTAACCCTAACCCTAACCCTAACCCTAACCCTAACCCTAACCCTAACCCTAACCCTAACCCTAACCCTAACCCTAACCCTAACCCTAACCCTAACCCTAACCCTAACCCTAACCCTAACCCTAACCCTAACCCTAACCCTAACCCTAACCCTAACCCTAACCCTAACCCTAACCCTAACCCTAACCCTAACCCTAACCCTAACCCTAACCCTAACCCTAACCCTAACCCTAACCCTAACCCTAACCCTAACCCTAACCCTAACCCTAACCCTAACCCTAACCCTAACCCTAACCCTAACCCTAACCCTAACCCTAACCCTAACCCTAACCCTAACCCTAACCCTAACCCTAACCCTAACCCTAACCCTAACCCTAACCCTAACCCTAACCCTAACCCTAACCCTAACCCTAACCCTAACCCTAACCCTAACCCTAACCCTAACCCTAACCCTAACCCTAACCCTAACCCTAACCCTAACCCTAACCCTAACCCTAACCCTAACCCTAACCCTAACCCTAACCCTAACCCTAACCCTAACCCTAACCCTAACCCTAACCCTAACCCTAACCCTAACCCTAACCCTAACCCTAACCCTAACCCTAACCCTAACCCTAACCCTAACCCTAACCCTAACCCTAACCCTAACCCTAACCCTAACCCTAACCCTAACCCTAACCCTAACCCTAACCCTAACCCTAACCCTAACCCTAACCCTAACCCTAACCCTAACCCTAACCCTAACCCTAACCCTAACCCTAACCCTAACCCTAACCCTAACCCTAACCCTAACCCTAACCCTAACCCTAACCCTAACCCTAACCCTAACCCTAACCCTAACCCTAACCCTAACCCTAACCCTAACCCTAACCCTAACCCTAACCCTAACCCTAACCCTAACCCTAACCCTAACCCTAACCCTAACCCTAACCCTAACCCTAACCCTAACCCTAACCCTAACCCTAACCCTAACCCTAACCCTAACCCTAACCCTAACCCTAACCCTAACCCTAACCCTAACCCTAACCCTAACCCTAACCCTAACCCTAACCCTAACCCTAACCCTAACCCTAACCCTAACCCTAACCCTAACCCTAACCCTAACCCTAACCCTAACCCTAACCCTAACCCTAACCCTAACCCTAACCCTAACCCTAACCCTAACCCTAACCCTAACCCTAACCCTAACCCTAACCCTAACCCTAACCCTAACCCTAACCCTAACCCTAACCCTAACCCTAACCCTAACCCTAACCCTAACCCTAACCCTAACCCTAACCCTAACCCTAACCCTAACCCTAACCCTAACCCTAACCCTAACCCTAACCCTAACCCTAACCCTAACCCTAACCCTAACCCTAACCCTAACCCTAACCCTAACCCTAACCCTAACCCTAACCCTAACCCTAACCCTAACCCTAACCCTAACCCTAACCCTAACCCTAACCCTAACCCTAACCCTAACCCTAACCCTAACCCTAACCCTAACCCTAACCCTAACCCTAACCCTAACCCTAACCCTAACCCTAACCCTAACCCTAACCCTAACCCTAACCCTAACCCTAACCCTAACCCTAACCCTAACCCTAACCCTAACCCTAACCCTAACCCTAACCCTAACCCTAACCCTAACCCTAACCCTAACCCTAACCCTAACCCTAACCCTAACCCTAACCCTAACCCTAACCCTAACCCTAACCCTAACCCTAACCCTAACCCTAACCCTAACCCTAACCCTAACCCTAACCCTAACCCTAACCCTAACCCTAACCCTAACCCTAACCCTAACCCTAACCCTAACCCTAACCCTAACCCTAACCCTAACCCTAACCCTAACCCTAACCCTAACCCTAACCCTAACCCTAACCCTAACCCTAACCCTAACCCTAACCCTAACCCTAACCCTAACCCTAACCCTAACCCTAACCCTAACCCTAACCCTAACCCTAACCCTAACCCTAACCCTAACCCTAACCCTAACCCTAACCCTAACCCTAACCCTAACCCTAACCCTAACCCTAACCCTAACCCTAACCCTAACCCTAACCCTAACCCTAACCCTAACCCTAACCCTAACCCTAACCCTAACCCTAACCCTAACCCTAACCCTAACCCTAACCCTAACCCTAACCCTAACCCTAACCCTAACCCTAACCCTAACCCTAACCCTAACCCTAACCCTAACCCTAACCCTAACCCTAACCCTAACCCTAACCCTAACCCTAACCCTAACCCTAACCCTAACCCTAACCCTAACCCTAACCCTAACCCTAACCCTAACCCTAACCCTAACCCTAACCCTAACCCTAACCCTAACCCTAACCCTAACCCTAACCCTAACCCTAACCCTAACCCTAACCCTAACCCTAACCCTAACCCTAACCCTAACCCTAACCCTAACCCTAACCCTAACCCTAACCCTAACCCTAACCCTAACCCTAACCCTAACCCTAACCCTAACCCTAACCCTAACCCTAACCCTAACCCTAACCCTAACCCTAACCCTAACCCTAACCCTAACCCTAACCCTAACCCTAACCCTAACCCTAACCCTAACCCTAACCCTAACCCTAACCCTAACCCTAACCCTAACCCTAACCCTAACCCTAACCCTAACCCTAACCCTAACCCTAACCCTAACCCTAACCCTAACCCTAACCCTAACCCTAACCCTAACCCTAACCCTAACCCTAACCCTAACCCTAACCCTAACCCTAACCCTAACCCTAACCCTAACCCTAACCCTAACCCTAACCCTAACCCTAACCCTAACCCTAACCCTAACCCTAACCCTAACCCTAACCCTAACCCTAACCCTAACCCTAACCCTAACCCTAACCCTAACCCTAACCCTAACCCTAACCCTAACCCTAACCCTAACCCTAACCCTAACCCTAACCCTAACCCTAACCCTAACCCTAACCCTAACCCTAACCCTAACCCTAACCCTAACCCTAACCCTAACCCTAACCCTAACCCTAACCCTAACCCTAACCCTAACCCTAACCCTAACCCTAACCCTAACCCTAACCCTAACCCTAACCCTAACCCTAACCCTAACCCTAACCCTAACCCTAACCCTAACCCTAACCCTAACCCTAACCCTAACCCTAACCCTAACCCTAACCCTAACCCTAACCCTAACCCTAACCCTAACCCTAACCCTAACCCTAACCCTAACCCTAACCCTAACCCTAACCCTAACCCTAACCCTAACCCTAACCCTAACCCTAACCCTAACCCTAACCCTAACCCTAACCCTAACCCTAACCCTAACCCTAACCCTAACCCTAACCCTAACCCTAACCCTAACCCTAACCCTAACCCTAACCCTAACCCTAACCCTAACCCTAACCCTAACCCTAACCCTAACCCTAACCCTAACCCTAACCCTAACCCTAACCCTAACCCTAACCCTAACCCTAACCCTAACCCTAACCCTAACCCTAACCCTAA
This sequence comes from Rhinoraja longicauda, assembly GCF_053455715.1. Taxonomy (NCBI): domain Eukaryota; kingdom Metazoa; phylum Chordata; class Chondrichthyes; order Rajiformes; family Arhynchobatidae; genus Rhinoraja; species Rhinoraja longicauda. The sequence goes on from NW_027602269.1 coordinate 19,604, forward strand.
CCCTAACCCTAACCCTAACCCTAACCCTAACCCTAACCCTAACCCTAACCCTAACCCTAACCCTAACCCTAACCCTAACCCTAACCCTAACCCTAACCCTAACCCTAACCCTAACCCTAACCCTAACCCTAACCCTAACCCTAACCCTAACCCTAACCCTAACCCTAACCCTAACCCTAACCCTAACCCTAACCCTAACCCTAACCCTAACCCTAACCCTAACCCTAACCCTAACCCTAACCCTAACCCTAACCCTAACCCTAACCCTAACCCTAACCCTAACCCTAACCCTAACCCTAACCCTAACCCTAACCCTAACCCTAACCCTAACCCTAACCCTAACCCTAACCCTAACCCTAACCCTAACCCTAACCCTAACCCTAACCCTAACCCTAACCCTAACCCTAACCCTAACCCTAACCCTAACCCTAACCCTAACCCTAACCCTAACCCTAACCCTAACCCTAACCCTAACCCTAACCCTAACCCTAACCCTAACCCTAACCCTAACCCTAACCCTAACCCTAACCCTAACCCTAACCCTAACCCTAACCCTAACCCTAACCCTAACCCTAACCCTAACCCTAACCCTAACCCTAACCCTAACCCTAACCCTAACCCTAACCCTAACCCTAACCCTAACCCTAACCCTAACCCTAACCCTAACCCTAACCCTAACCCTAACCCTAACCCTAACCCTAACCCTAACCCTAACCCTAACCCTAACCCTAACCCTAACCCTAACCCTAACCCTAACCCTAACCCTAACCCTAACCCTAACCCTAACCCTAACCCTAACCCTAACCCTAACCCTAACCCTAACCCTAACCCTAACCCTAACCCTAACCCTAACCCTAACCCTAACCCTAACCCTAACCCTAACCCTAACCCTAACCCTAACCCTAACCCTAACCCTAACCCTAACCCTAACCCTAACCCTAACCCTAACCCTAACCCTAACCCTAACCCTAACCCTAACCCTAACCCTAACCCTAACCCTAACCCTAACCCTAACCCTAACCCTAACCCTAACCCTAACCCTAACCCTAACCCTAACCCTAACCCTAACCCTAACCCTAACCCTAACCCTAACCCTAACCCTAACCCTAACCCTAACCCTAACCCTAACCCTAACCCTAACCCTAACCCTAACCCTAACCCTAACCCTAACCCTAACCCTAACCCTAACCCTAACCCTAACCCTAACCCTAACCCTAACCCTAACCCTAACCCTAACCCTAACCCTAACCCTAACCCTAACCCTAACCCTAACCCTAACCCTAACCCTAACCCTAACCCTAACCCTAACCCTAACCCTAACCCTAACCCTAACCCTAACCCTAACCCTAACCCTAACCCTAACCCTAACCCTAACCCTAACCCTAACCCTAACCCTAACCCTAACCCTAACCCTAACCCTAACCCTAACCCTAACCCTAACCCTAACCCTAACCCTAACCCTAACCCTAACCCTAACCCTAACCCTAACCCTAACCCTAACCCTAACCCTAACCCTAACCCTAACCCTAACCCTAACCCTAACCCTAACCCTAACCCTAACCCTAACCCTAACCCTAACCCTAACCCTAACCCTAACCCTAACCCTAACCCTAACCCTAACCCTAACCCTAACCCTAACCCTAACCCTAACCCTAACCCTAACCCTAACCCTAACCCTAACCCTAACCCTAACCCTAACCCTAACCCTAACCCTAACCCTAACCCTAACCCTAACCCTAACCCTAACCCTAACCCTAACCCTAACCCTAACCCTAACCCTAACCCTAACCCTAACCCTAACCCTAACCCTAACCCTAACCCTAACCCTAACCCTAACCCTAACCCTAACCCTAACCCTAACCCTAACCCTAACCCTAACCCTAACCCTAACCCTAACCCTAACCCTAACCCTAACCCTAACCCTAACCCTAACCCTAACCCTAACCCTAACCCTAACCCTAACCCTAACCCTAACCCTAACCCTAACCCTAACCCTAACCCTAACCCTAACCCTAACCCTAACCCTAACCCTAACCCTAACCCTAACCCTAACCCTAACCCTAACCCTAACCCTAACCCTAACCCTAACCCTAACCCTAACCCTAACCCTAACCCTAACCCTAACCCTAACCCTAACCCTAACCCTAACCCTAACCCTAACCCTAACCCTAACCCTAACCCTAACCCTAACCCTAACCCTAACCCTAACCCTAACCCTAACCCTAACCCTAACCCTAACCCTAACCCTAACCCTAACCCTAACCCTAACCCTAACCCTAACCCTAACCCTAACCCTAACCCTAACCCTAACCCTAACCCTAACCCTAACCCTAACCCTAACCCTAACCCTAACCCTAACCCTAACCCTAACCCTAACCCTAACCCTAACCCTAACCCTAACCCTAACCCTAACCCTAACCCTAACCCTAACCCTAACCCTAACCCTAACCCTAACCCTAACCCTAACCCTAACCCTAACCCTAACCCTAACCCTAACCCTAACCCTAACCCTAACCCTAACCCTAACCCTAACCCTAACCCTAACCCTAACCCTAACCCTAACCCTAACCCTAACCCTAACCCTAACCCTAACCCTAACCCTAACCCTAACCCTAACCCTAACCCTAACCCTAACCCTAACCCTAACCCTAACCCTAACCCTAACCCTAACCCTAACCCTAACCCTAACCCTAACCCTAACCCTAACCCTAACCCTAACCCTAACCCTAACCCTAACCCTAACCCTAACCCTAACCCTAACCCTAACCCTAACCCTAACCCTAACCCTAACCCTAACCCTAACCCTAACCCTAACCCTAACCCTAACCCTAACCCTAACCCTAACCCTAACCCTAACCCTAACCCTAACCCTAACCCTAACCCTAACCCTAACCCTAACCCTAACCCTAACCCTAACCCTAACCCTAACCCTAACCCTAACCCTAACCCTAACCCTAACCCTAACCCTAACCCTAACCCTAACCCTAACCCTAACCCTAACCCTAACCCTAACCCTAACCCTAACCCTAACCCTAACCCTAACCCTAACCCTAACCCTAACCCTAACCCTAACCCTAACCCTAACCCTAACCCTAACCCTAACCCTAACCCTAACCCTAACCCTAACCCTAACCCTAACCCTAACCCTAACCCTAACCCTAACCCTAACCCTAACCCTAACCCTAACCCTAACCCTAACCCTAACCCTAACCCTAACCCTAACCCTAACCCTAACCCTAACCCTAACCCTAACCCTAACCCTAACCCTAACCCTAACCCTAACCCTAACCCTAACCCTAACCCTAACCCTAACCCTAACCCTAACCCTAACCCTAACCCTAACCCTAACCCTAACCCTAACCCTAACCCTAACCCTAACCCTAACCCTAACCCTAACCCTAACCCTAACCCTAACCCTAACCCTAACCCTAACCCTAACCCTAACCCTAACCCTAACCCTAACCCTAACCCTAACCCTAACCCTAACCCTAACCCTAACCCTAACCCTAACCCTAACCCTAACCCTAACCCTAACCCTAACCCTAACCCTAACCCTAACCCTAACCCTAACCCTAACCCTAACCCTAACCCTAACCCTAACCCTAACCCTAACCCTAACCCTAACCCTAACCCTAACCCTAACCCTAACCCTAACCCTAACCCTAACCCTAACCCTAACCCTAACCCTAACCCTAACCCTAACCCTAACCCTAACCCTAACCCTAACCCTAACCCTAACCCTAACCCTAACCCTAACCCTAACCCTAACCCTAACCCTAACCCTAACCCTAACCCTAACCCTAACCCTAACCCTAACCCTAACCCTAACCCTAACCCTAACCCTAACCCTAACCCTAACCCTAACCCTAACCCTAACCCTAACCCTAACCCTAACCCTAACCCTAACCCTAACCCTAACCCTAACCCTAACCCTAACCCTAACCCTAACCCTAACCCTAACCCTAACCCTAACCCTAACCCTAACCCTAACCCTAACCCTAACCCTAACCCTAACCCTAACCCTAACCCTAACCCTAACCCTAACCCTAACCCTAACCCTAACCCTAACCCTAACCCTAACCCTAACCCTAACCCTAACCCTAACCCTAACCCTAACCCTAACCCTAACCCTAACCCTAACCCTAACCCTAACCCTAACCAAAACTCCCCACCGACCAGTAGTAGTTATTGATTTTTCCCTGATGAAGCTACAGCAAGAGCGAAACTGGAGGCTTGTCCAAGTCCAAAAACTAGCCACCAAAGTCTTTTTCAAACCCACAGACACCCACACCCTTTTACACACCACGAGCCACCACCCAAAACACACCTTTAGGGGTATTGTCAAGTCACAACTGACACGCTTTCACCGGATATGCACCAGGGAGGAGGACTTTGCCCAGGCCACCACCACCCTTTTCACCGCTCTCAGGCAGAGGGGGTACTGCAGACGTAGATTAAGACACATTAAGGCAGACTTCCTAAAAGGCACGCAAGGACCCAGACCCAGGCCAGGCTTGACACGCAACTTGCCACTAATAACAGGGTACGGTAGCATGGCCGTCCAGGCCCACAAAATAGTCAAGGGCCGCTTTGAACAATTCCAAAGAGGATTTGTCACACTGCAGGGATACAAAGCAATGTCAGCGTTCAAGAGGGCTAAAAACCTGAAGGATATCTTGGTCAGTACTAGCCTCCAAACGAGCTCAGGCTGCGGTCAAAGGCAATGTAGGGCCTGCATTCACTTGACAATAGCCAAAAACATAGGGAACACTGTGACGGGAAAGAGAAAGCAGATAGCACAGAGAATAACCTGCGAGCAAAAGAATGTAGTGTATGCAATTAAATGTAAGCAGTGCCACTTACTGTACATTGGCGAAACAGGCAACAGCCTCAGAGTCAGACTGACAGGACACATCAGCAACATCACGAGGGGAGACCAGTCCGTCCCCATTAGCAGACACTTCCAACAGCACGGGGTCCAGTCCCTTGAGATCATGGGTCTGGAAACAAACGTAAATTGGTCAACCGGGCGTAGGAAGAGGGCAGAGAGGCTATGGATCAAAGCGTTACAGACGAAAGAACCCAATGGCCTGAACCTAGCATAAACTCAAACTTAGGGTGGAACCTGACTGACTCCTAAAAATCGACAGAAGGGCAAGTTAAAAGGCGAACAGATTTGGACAAGGGTGATGAGACCGTGGGCCAGACTAAAGTGGCAGTATATGGCGAAAAGGAATCTCCAGGGGGAGATCATTAAGCGCCAGAGGGCATTTTGGCCTACTGTCCGACAAATCACAACCTAACCTATGCAGTGACACGGGCCTCATCACCCGGGCAAATCAAAATCGCAGGAGTGGCCGGCCACACAAAAGATTCAAAGAGTCAGGAGGGGGAAACCTAATCCACGGGGAAATATGGTATTAAGATACCAACCTAAATAGCGTTGACAAGAATAATTACAGACACAGACTTATACATCCCTCTAAACAGGCAGGATGCAAACATATGGTTGGACAGGAGAGGGCAGTCACAGCATGAAGGGACATTAATACACAACTAAAGTGACCATCTCTGCAAGCTGGGGATGCTGTTTCAGATAAGATTACAAGGAGAAAGGATTATAATATGATTACAACTCTCAACACTCACCCCAACAAGAATGGCAATACCCTCCCACCCTCATCCCAGATCACCCCAAACGACCCAAAAGACCCTTGACACCTATACCCCTACCTCACAAGGATAGATGATACCCTCCACCCTCACCCCAGAGGGGTTCCCTATGCTCCCTTCCCCACCCATAAACCTAACCCTAACACCAGACTACACCAGACCACCCCAAACAGTCCTCAAAAAACCCTAGGCACCCACCCTCAAACCGCAGCAAGTTAGGCGGCACCCTCCATCCTCACGCCAGAGATGGCCCCTGTGCCCACCCCCCAAACCTAACCCTAACAGCGGACTGCACTGGATCACCCCAAACAGTCCCCAAAAGACCCTTGGCACCTACCCTCAACTCAACAAGGATAGGCTATAACCCCCACCCCCAGAAACTAACCGTAACATCGGGTTGCATAGGCCCTCCCCAAACAACCCAAAAGACCCCCAAAAGAGGATCTTAAACCTTTGTAAATAGATGATTCAACCTGCATCAGAGGACCCCTTAGACCCAGAGACCCCCCATCACACCCGGAACACAGCTAGCTCCCCCAGAAAAGATGGACTATTGAAGGGAGCGATAGGACCCTTACACACTCACAACACGATGCCCACTCCCACCTCAGCCACAAACCCCCCCCCCCCCCATCACACAATGGCCACAGACCAGGTATGGGTTTGCAAAGCACACTCACTCACAACAAAGATTGCAGAACATGATAATAGACAGGAGGCCAGAGGAATGCAGAAAACATTAACAGCAGATCAAAAAGCAGGAGGCCAGGAACACAACCAAAGAACACAAAGAAGTGGACCGACGAATTGAGACAAAGAATAGGTATGACATCAGCAGTCCCAACCAAAGTGACCGGTCCTAAGACAACACATGGGAGGAATAAACCCAGTACTTTCAACCCACCCTTTATAAACCACACACCGACCAGAAGTAGATCTCTTTCCCTGATGAAGCTACAGCGATAGCGAAACTGGAAAAGTCGTTGCCCAGTCGGGAAGAGTTCGGCAAGCGGTCCCCGCAAGCTGGAAAGAAAACCAAAGACTTGGTGAGCACCTTGGTGTTAACCTTACGCAGCTAGAAATAATTGATGTAAAGAATTGATGTTTATAGTTTACTGCACTAGCATTACAGTACAGTTTATTACAGTATAAGTTTTCTCCACACTGTACTAACCAAACCAGAAATGAGTAATAGCATGCAGATGTTAGGGGGGGCAGAGTTTAACAATGGGAATCTCGACCAGCACAGGAATCAATCGAGACCGAGGGATTCCTTTGCAGTCGCTGTTCGAGTAATTTATAAAATGGCCCAGACTCTACACCATCTGAGGGTTCTGCAAGAGCAGAGCCAACCTCCTAGAGGTATCAGGAGACAGGCGAGGATATTGACACACTTTATAAAACCGGCTAATCCCACCCAGGCAACATTACAAAAATTGGCCTCTAATGCTGACACCTGGGCAGAACAAACACGACAAATTTTGGTGGAACATTACCAAAACAGCTTGTATGATCTGGACAAAGTGTACCTGGAGGGCGAACCGACCAATCGGGTCCAGGAGGCGGTCGCCAAAGCCTTAATTTGGAACAAGAAAAATTTGGGGGATAAATTTAAAATCCGAATTGAGGATTTGAGAGAACGAGTCTTGGGCCTAACCTCAGAGACGGGACTGAGACAGAGAGGCAGCCTGCGGGAGTCCCAGCCCCGCAGGCACACCGCCGCAACTTCCAATGTTGCGGTACACATACCGCAGGCGTTGTTTGCTGTTTCGCAGGAGAGCCGGATCGACCGACCCCAGGCCGAATGGACGACCGCCCGGACGGCGCCCCGACCCGCTCCTGCTCCCCGCAGCCCCGACATTACTCCCCCCACCACCCCGGTGCGCCCACCCATCAGCCCCGAGATCGTAGTGTTGCGGCGGCTGGACCTCCTGGCGCAGGCCGGCTCCCCGCCACTCGACCCCCAGGCCCACCTCCAGTGGGACAGCGCGGTCCGATCAGAGGACTGGACATGTTGCCCGAGCACCGAATCACCCAGCACGTCAGCCCCGATCCACCGGGGCCCCGACACTCACGCCCAGTTGCCCCGTAGACCACGGGTACAGCGGAGACCTTCCCGGGGTGAGACCGAATCGAACGCGCAGCCTGCAGGGCCTCAGCCCGGAAATGACGTCACTGCCCCGTTGCAACAGGCAACCTTGTCCCCCCCGACAGTTCCCTCCCGCCCGACAGTTCCCTCTCCCCCACCGGCTCCTTCCACATCCACACACAGGGTCCCATCACCCAGGGAGAGACCAGCACGCAGGACCTGCACACAACAGCATAGGGTCCCCACGGCCCCGACCACCGACACAGTGAGGGACTCACAGGACGACTTCCAGCAGCACACACAGGGAGGTCCGGTAAATAACAGGCAGAGACAGGCTGAAGTAACTAGGCATCTCAATTCAAAACAGAAGAATGTAACCTGGAAACTCCAGCCCAGTAAGCCCGTTTTAATAATTGGAGATTCCAACATTTCTAGGATCCCAAAATGTCCCAACGACAACACACAATTGGACAGCTATCCAGGAGCCAAATTTATACATGGCACTGCCATCCTCGAGAAATTAGGGGAATGCCCAGAAACTCAGAAAGTGGTTCTTTCAATGGGCATCAATAATCGGACACAAAGACCACTGACGGCCATCAAACAACTCCAAGCACTAGTAAAGATGGCCAGTCGTAAATTCCCTAATGCTAGCATATGGGTCCCGGTCATCAACTTCAGCCAGTCTCTCCCAGCACCAGAGCAGGCAACACTCAGGCAGCTCAACGACCACATACAGACCAAGAGGCACATACCCGCTCTCCCTCCCGGCCAGTTCAGAGTAGGCCCAGATCACATTCACTGGACAGAGAACACGGCCCGAGCCATGATCCGAGAGTGGATGAAGTCTTTAAACTAATGGGGACACCATGCCAAGAGAGGCAGGGCCTACAATTAGGTAAAACCATCATCAACCTTTCCCAGACATTCACCCTCACCAAAATCCAAGAGAGAGTATTGAACAGGGGCCTCACCTTCGTCCCTACTCCAAAATCGCACAAAGAACAAGTACAGGGGGACCTGTTTAGATTCTATCGAGCCATCATGTTAATACACCACTTTTGTGACGTGGAGTCGGGGGAAAGATTACCCTTCACCCCACGCACAGGATGGACCCCAGATGAGGACCAGGTCCCTAGAGAGATCACAGAATTCATGACAGAAACAGCATCTGCCATCAGGGACATGCCCATGACAAAGGATAGGCCCAATCTCACTAGAAAAGAGAGGGAGGCCATGGCAGAACTGAGGGACAACAATGAGATAGTGATCAAACCAGCAGACAAGGGGAGCAGTATCGTCATCATGGACAGACAACAGTACCTGTTCGAGGCGCACAGACAACTGAACAAGGTAGAACACTACACCAAGTTAGATGAGCCTATATATAGAGAAACACAAGAGGAAATAGGGGAAATCTTGGAGGAGCTTAGGACGTCAGGATACATCCGACAGAAACAAGTAGAATACCTAACAGGAGCACAACCCAGGGCGAGGAAATTCTACATGCTCCCAAAGATACACAAAAACCCAGACACGTGGACGGTGCCTGGAGAAATACCTCCAGGTAGGCCCATTGTGTCAGACTGCAGTAGCGAATCCTACGGGGTAGCAGAATACATTGACCACTATCTCAATCCACTGGCACAGCAACACCCCAGCTACATTAAAGACACCTACCACTTCACTCGAATAGTCAACTCCCTTAGCATACCACCCGATGCGATACTCTTTACCATGGATGTGGAAAGCCTGTACACAAACATAGAGACAGACAGGGGGATAGAGGCGGTTAAAAACACCCTGCAGAGAAATCCTGACCTGGAGAGACCAGACGAGGCCTTAGTCAAATTACTTTACCTGGGATTGACAAAGAACGATTTTGAATTTAACGGGGAGTTCTACCTACAAGTTAAAGGGACGGCAATGGGGAAGAAGTTTGCCCCGGCTTATGCCAACATATACATGGCAGAGTGGGAAGAGACGGCCTTCCTGAAATGCCCCAAGCGCCCCATGTGCTACTACAGGTTCTTAGATGACATCTGGGGAGTGTGGACACACTCAGAAGGGGAGTTAGAGGGGTTCATCGACATACTTAATGCCCACCACCCTTCCATCAAAATTAAAGCTTTGACAAGCAGGGAGAGGGTAGACTTCCTCGACACTACAGTCTTTAAACTACCGTCAGCTGACGACCAAGTCCAAAAACTAGCCACCAAAGTCTTTTTCAAACCCACAGACACCCACACCCTTTTACACACCACGAGCCACCACCCAAAACACACCTTTAGGGGTATTGTCAAGTCACAACTGACACGCTTTCACCGGATATGCACCAGGGAGGAGGACTTTGCCCAGGCCACCACCACCCTTTTCACCGCTCTCAGGCAGAGGGGGTACTGCAGACGTAGATTAAGACACATTAAGGCAGACTTCCTAAAAGGCACGCAAGGACCCAGACCCAGGCCAGGCTTGACACGCAACTTGCCACTAATAACAGGGTACGGTAGCATGGCCGTCCAGGCCCACAAAATAGTCAAGGGCCGCTTTGAACAATTCCAAAGAGGATTTGTCACACTGCAGGGATACAAAGCAATGTCAGCGTTCAAGAGGGCTAAAAACCTGAAGGATATCTTGGTCAGTACTAGCCTCCAAACGAGCTCAGGCTGCGGTCAAAGGCAATGTAGGGCCTGCATTCACTTGACAATAGCCAAAAACATAGGGAACACTGTGACGGGAAAGAGAAAGCAGATAGCACAGAGAATAACCTGCGAGCAAAAGAATGTAGTGTATGCAATTAAATGTAAGCAGTGCCACTTACTGTACATTGGCGAAACAGGCAACAGCCTCAGAGTCAGACTGACAGGACACATCAGCAACATCACGAGGGGAGACCAGTCCGTCCCCATTAGCAGACACTTCCAACAGCACGGGGTCCAGTCCCTTGAGATCATGGGTCTGGAAACAAACGTAAATTGGTCAACCGGGCGTAGGAAGAGGGCAGAGAGGCTATGGATCAAAGCGTTACAGACGAAAGAACCCAATGGCCTGAACCTAGCATAAACTCAAACTTAGGGTGGAACCTGACTGACTCCTAAAAATCGACAGAAGGGCAAGTTAAAAGGCGAACAGATTTGGACAAGGGTGATGAGACCGTGGGCCAGACTAAAGTGGCAGTATATGGCGAAAAGGAATCTCCAGGGGGAGATCATTAAGCGCCAGAGGGCATTTTGGCCTACTGTCCGACAAATCACAACCTAACCCTAACCCTAACCCTAACCCTAACCCTAACCCTAACCCTAACCCTAACCCTAACCCTAACCCTAACCCTAACCCTAACCCTAACCCTAACCCTAACCCTAACCCTAACCCTAACCCTAACCCTAACCCTAACCCTAACCCTAACCCTAACCCTAACCCTAACCCTAACCCTAACCCTAACCCTAACCCTAACCCTAACCCTAACCCTAACCCTAACCCTAACCCTAACCCTAACCCTAACCCTAACCCTAACCCTAACCCTAACCCTAACCCTAACCCTAACCCTAACCCTAACCCTAACCCTAACCCTAACCCTAACCCTAACCCTAACCCTAACCCTAACCCTAACCCTAACCCTAACCCTAACCCTAACCCTAACCCTAACCCTAACCCTAACCCTAACCCTAACCCTAACCCTAACCCTAACCCTAACCCTAACCCTAACCCTAACCCTAACCCTAACCCTAACCCTAACCCTAACCCTAACCCTAACCCTAACCCTAACCCTAACCCTAACCCTAACCCTAACCCTAACCCTAACCCTAACCCTAACCCTAACCCTAACCCTAACCCTAACCCTAACCCTAACCCTAACCCTAACCCTAACCCTAACCCTAACCCTAACCCTAACCCTAACCCTAACCCTAACCCTAACCCTAACCCTAACCCTAACCCTAACCCTAACCCTAACCCTAACCCTAACCCTAACCCTAACCCTAACCCTAACCCTAACCCTAACCCTAACCCTAACCCTAACCCTAACCCTAACCCTAACCCTAACCCTAACCCTAACCCTAACCCTAACCCTAACCCTAACCCTAACCCTAACCCTAACCCTAACCCTAACCCTAACCCTAACCCTAACCCTAACCCTAACCCTAACCCTAACCCTAACCCTAACCCTAACCCTAACCCTAACCCTAACCCTAACCCTAACCCTAACCCTAACCCTAACCCTAACCCTAACCCTAACCCTAACCCTAACCCTAACCCTAACCCTAACCCTAACCCTAACCCTAACCCTAACCCTAACCCTAACCCTAACCCTAACCCTAACCCTAACCCTAACCCTAACCCTAACCCTAACCCTAACCCTAACCCTAACCCTAACCCTAACCCTAACCCTAACCCTAACCCTAACCCTAACCCTAACCCTAACCCTAACCCTAACCCTAACCCTAACCCTAACCCTAACCCTAACCCTAACCCTAACCCTAACCCTAACCCTAACCCTAACCCTAACCCTAACCCTAACCCTAACCCTAACCCTAACCCTAACCCTAACCCTAACCCTAACCCTAACCCTAACCCTAACCCTAACCCTAACCCTAACCCTAACCCTAACCCTAACCCTAACCCTAACCCTAACCCTAACCCTAACCCTAACCCTAACCCTAACCCTAACCCTAACCCTAACCCTAACCCTAACCCTAACCCTAACCCTAACCCTAACCCTAACCCTAACCCTAACCCTAACCCTAACCCTAACCCTAACCCTAACCCTAACCCTAACCCTAACCCTAACCCTAACCCTAACCCTAACCCTAACCCTAACCCTAACCCTAACCCTAACCCTAACCCTAACCCTAACCCTAACCCTAACCCTAACCCTAACCCTAACCCTAACCCTAACCCTAACCCTAACCCTAACCCTAACCCTAACCCTAACCCTAACCCTAACCCTAACCCTAACCCTAACCCTAACCCTAACCCTAACCCTAACCCTAACCCTAACCCTAACCCTAACCCTAACCCTAACCCTAACCCTAACCCTAACCCTAACCCTAACCCTAACCCTAACCCTAACCCTAACCCTAACCCTAACCCTAACCCTAACCCTAACCCTAACCCTAACCCTAACCCTAACCCTAACCCTAACCCTAACCCTAACCCTAACCCTAACCCTAACCCTAACCCTAACCCTAACCCTAACCCTAACCCTAACCCTAACCCTAACCCTAACCCTAACCCTAACCCTAACCCTAACCCTAACCCTAACCCTAACCCTAACCCTAACCCTAACCCTAACCCTAACCCTAACCCTAACCCTAACCCTAACCCTAACCCTAACCCTAACCCTAACCCTAACCCTAACCCTAACCCTAACCCTAACCCTAACCCTAACCCTAACCCTAACCCTAACCCTAACCCTAACCCTAACCCTAACCCTAACCCTAACCCTAACCCTAACCCTAACCCTAACCCTAACCCTAACCCTAACCCTAACCCTAACCCTAACCCTAACCCTAACCCTAACCCTAACCCTAACCCTAACCCTAACCCTAACCCTAACCCTAACCCTAACCCTAACCCTAACCCTAACCCTAACCCTAACCCTAACCCTAACCCTAACCCTAACCCTAACCCTAACCCTAACCCTAACCCTAACCCTAACCAAAACTCCCCACCGACCAGTAGTAGTTATTGATTTTTCCCTGATGAAGCTACAGCAAGAGCGAAACTGGAGGCTTGTTACCCAGTCACCGGTCCCAGGACTCAGCACATGGGAGAAGTAAATCCAGAAAGGTAGGGACATCAACCTACCCTTTAAAACCCCTTATCGGCTAGAAGTTGAGTAGAGCTGCGAGTTGAGCTGCAAGATTAAAACAGGAGGGTATGGAACTGAGGGGGGTGTACCTGGGACGCCAGGTTTCACCGTTGAGCCCTCTGGAGACGTTGTGGGCTTATCAATGAAACGTCGAGGAAGGAGGGTACCCACCTGATGACCCCGATGACGTACCTACCCTACCTTTCACCAGGGAAAAGTTCAGCAAGTGGTCTCCGTAAGCCGGAAAAAACCAAAGACTTGTGGAGCACCTGGGTGTAAACTGTACTAGAGATATTTGATGTTTATAGTTTACTGCACTAGTATTGCATTGTAGAAACTGTACTAGAGATACTTGATGTTTATAGTTTACTGCAGTAGTATTGCATTGTACTAACTGAGCCAGAAATGAGTAATTACATGCAGGGGGGAGGGGATGAGTGTGATTGTTTAACAACAGTATTAATGTGAATCATGACCAGCACAGGAGTCAACCGAGACCGAGAGATTCCTTTGCAGTCGCAGGCAGAGTTATTTATAAAGTGGCCCAGACTCTGCACCACCTGAGGGTTCTGCAAGAACAGAGCCGACCCCATAAGGGCATCAGGAAGCAGGGTAAGATATTGATAACAAGGCCGATATTCTGCACCACCTGAGGCTTTTGTAACAGAGCCGACCCCATAAGGGCATCAGGAAGCAGGGCAAGATATTGATAAAATGGCCCATACTCTGCACCACCTGAGGGTTCTGCAAGAACAGAGCCGACCCCATAAGGGCATCAGGAAGCAGGGCAAGATATTGATAACAAGGCCCAGACTCTGCACCACCTGAGGCTTTTGTAACAGAGCCGACCCCATAAGGGCATCAGGAAGCAGGTTAAGATATTGATAACAAGGCCCAGACTCTGCACCACCTGAGGGTTCTGCAAGAACAGAGCCGACCCCATAAGGGTGTCAGGAGGCAGGGTGAGATAATGACACAATTTGTAAAACCGGCAAATCCCACCCAGGAAACATTGCAAAAATTGGCCACTAATGCTGGAACGTGGGTAAAGCCAAACAAACACGACACATTTTAAATGAACGTTACCAAAACAGCCTGTGATATGCCCATGACAAAGGAAAGGCCAAACCTCACCAGAAAAGAGAGGGAGACCATGGCAGAGCTGAGGGATAAAAATGAGATTGTGATAAAACCAGCAGCAAGGGGAGCAGTAGGGATACAAATTAATGTCAATATGGGGCCTGCTCCCACTGGGTAATAGACAAAAACATAGAACAGGGTGACAGGAGAGACCGGATAGCACAGAGGATAACCTGTGAGCAAAATAATGGGGTGTATGCAGTTTAATGTAAGGAGTGTAACTTACTGTACATAGGCGAAACAGGTAACAGCCTCAGAGTCAGCCTGACAGGACACCTCAGCAACACATAAAGTCCATACCCAGTAGTTGACACTCCCAGCAGCACGGGACCCAGTCCCTAGAGATCATGGGCCTAGAAACAAACATAAATTGGTCAACCGGGTGTCGGAAGAGGGCAGAGGGGATATGGATTGAAGCGTTAGACGCGAGAGGCCATGGGCCTCAACCAAGCATAAACTCAAACTTAGGGTGGACCCTGACTGACTCCTAAAAATCTACAGAAGGGCAAGTGCAAAGGTCAACAGATTTGTACGAGGGTGATGAGACCGTGGGCCAGAGCAAAGTGGCAGTACATGGTGAAAAGGAATCTCCAGGCAGAGATCATTGAGCACCAGAGGGCATTTTGTCCCACTGTCCGATAAATCACAACCTAACCCTAACCCTAACCCTAACCCTAACCCTAACCCTAACCCTGTGAGGGGGGTCGGGGTTGTGAGGGCCGTCGGGGTTGTGAGGGGGGTCTGAGTTTTGAGGGGGGTCGGGGTTGTGAGGGGGGTCGGGGTTGTGTGGGGGGTCGGAGGAGTGAGGGGGGTCTGAGTTGTGAGGGGGGTCTGAGTTGCGAGGGGGGTCTGAGTTGTGAGGGGGGTCGGAGTTGTGAGGGGGGTCGGGGTTGTGAGGGGGGTCGGGGTTGTGAGGGGGGTCGGGGTTGTGAGTGGGGTCTGAGTTGTGAGGGGGTCTGAGTTGTGAGGGGTGTCGGGGTTGTGAGGGGGGTCGGGGTTGTGAGGGGGTCTGAGTTGTAAGGGGGTCTGAGTTGTGAGGGGGTCTGAGTTGTGAGGGGTGTCGGGGTTGTGAGGGGGGTCGGGGTTGTGAGGGGGTTCTGAGTTGTGAGGGGGGTCGGGGTTGTGAGGGGGGTCTGAGATGTGAGGGAGGTCGGGGTTGTGAGGGGGGTCGGGGTTGTGAGGGGGGTCTGAGTTGTGAGAGGGTTCGGGGTTGTGAGGGGGGTCTGAGTTGTGAGGGGGGTCGGGGTTGTGAGGGGGGTCTGAGTTGTGAGGGGGTCGGGGTTGTGAGGGGGGTCGGGGTTGTGAGGGGATCTGAGTTGTGAGCGGGGTCTGAATTGTGAGGGGGGTCGGGATTGTGAGGGGGGTCTGAGTTGTTAGGGGGGTCTGAGTTATGAGGGGGGTCTGAGTTGTGAGGGGGGTCGGGGTTGTGAGGGGGGTGTAAGCTGTGAGGGGGATCGGGGTTGTGAGGGCGGTCGGGGTTGTGAGGGGGGTCGGGGTTGTGAGGGGGGTCGGGGTTGTGAGGGGGGTCTGAGTTGTGAGGAGGGCCGGGGTTTTGAGGGGGGTCTGAGTTGTGAGGGGGTCGGGGTTGTGAGGGGGGTCGGGGTTGTGAGGAGTTTCGGGGTTGTGAGGGGGGTCGGGGTTGTGAGGGGGGTCGGGGATGTGAGGGGGGTCGGGGTTGTGAGGGGGGTCGGGGTTGTGAGGGGGGTCTGAGTTGTGAGGGGGTTCGGGGTTGTGAGGGGGTCGGGGTTGTGAGGGGGGTCTGAGTTGTGAGGGGTGTCGGGGTTGTGAGGGGGGTCGGGTTGTGAGGGGGTCGGGGTTGTGAGGGGGGACTGAGTTGTGAGGGGGGTCGGGGTTGTGAGGGGGGTCGGGGTTGTGAGGGGATCTGAGTTGTGAGCGGGGTCTGAATTGTGAGGGGGGTCGGGATTGTGAGCGGGGTCTGAGTTGTGAGGGGGGTCGGGGTTGTGAGGGGGGTGTAAGCTGTGAGGGGGATCGGGGTTGTGAGGGCGGTCGGGGTTGTGAGGATGCTGAGTTGTGAGGGGGTTCTGAGTTGTGAGGGGGGTCTGAGTTGTGAGGGGGGTCGTGTTGTGAGGGGGTCGGGGTTGTGAGGAGGTCGGGGTTGTGAGGGGGGTCTGAGTTGTAAGGAGGGTCGGGGTTGTGAGGGGGGTCTGAGTTGTGAGGGGGTCGGGGTTGTGAGGGGGGTCGGGGTTGTGAGGAGTTTCGGGGTTGTGAGGGGGGTCGGGGTTGTGAGGGGGGTCGGGGTTGTGAGGGGGGTCGGGGTTGTGAGGGGGTCGGGGTTGTGAGGGGGGTGTGAGTTGTGAGGGGTGTCGGGGTTGTGAGGGGGGTCGGGTTGTGAGGGGGTCGGGGTTGTGAGGGGGGTCTGAGTTGTGAGGGGGGTCGGGGCTGTGAGGGGGGTCGGGGTTTTGAGGGGGGTCGGGGTTGTGAGGGGGGTCGGGGTTGTGAGGGGGGTCGGGGTTATGAGGGGGGGCTGAGTTGTGAGGGGGGTCGGGGTTGTGAGGGGGGACTGTGTTGTGAGGGGGTCGGGGTTGTGAGGGGGGTCGGGGTTGTGAGGGGGGTCTGAGTTGTGAGGGGGTTCTGAGTTGTGAGGGGGGTCTGAGTTGTGAGGGGGGTCTGAGTTGTGAGGGGGATCTGAGTTGTGAGGGGGTTTGAGTTGTTGAGGGGGTCGGGGTTGTGAGGGGGGTCGGGGTTGTGAGGGGGGTCTGAGTTGTGAGGGTCTGAGTTGTGAGGGGGTTTGAGTTTTGAGGGGGGTCGGGGTTGGGGTTGTGAGGGGGTCTGGATTGTGAGGGGGTCTGAGTTGTGAGGGGGGGTCGTGGTTGTGAGGGGGGTCTAAATTGTGAGGGACTGAGGAGAAGAGGTTCTGTGTGGAAGGGAGGGAGGGTCTGAGTTGAGAAGTTCTGAAGGAAAGTGAATAGAGTAAATGGAGGTGAATGGAGAAGGAAAGAGTCTGAGGGGAAGGAAGCGGGCTATGAGGGGTAGATAGAAGGCCTGTAGGGTAGATGTTGAGTGAGGATGGCCCAAGGGAAAGGAAATGAGGATCTGAGTGAGAGAAGGTTCTGAGTTGTGACTGAGAGGTCCGAGAGGAGGATGGACTGAGTTGTGAGGAGGGTTTGAGCTGCGAGGAGGGTTTGAGCTGTGGGGATGGACTGAGCTATGAGGAGGGTCCGAGTTGTGAGAAGGGTCCGAGCTATGAAGATGGACTGAGCTGTGAGGAGGGTTTGGGCTGTGGGGGTGGACCGAGCTGTGAGGATGGACTGAGTTGTGAGAAAGGTTGGAATTGTTTGAATTGTGAGGAGAAGGGGCTGAGAGGCGGGAAGGTATCCGAGTGGAAGGAAAGAGGCTGTTAGGGGGCGAGAGCAGTGCAGATTGTAAGTGAGGTGAGTTGATGGGGGAGGAAATGAGGATTTAGGTGCGAGGATGGTCTGAGTGATGCTTGGAGGGATGGGAAGGGAGCTGGGGGAAGGAAGGAACATCTAGGGGAAGGTGGGGGTGGGTCTAAGACTTGCCATCATTCCATATTCCATCAAATCCATATATACGCCGTCCTCAGCTCTGTCCTCCACAACATTTTGCTTAAATCTTCAAAAGCGAACGGCAAACTACAGGGAACTTGATCAATCACCTTGTTTAATTCTCGTTTATATGGAACACTTCAGGATACGTGCCAATCACACAAAGCTCAACTATTCACCTGCAAAGAATAAACTCACTGAAACCGCCAAGTAACTGGATAAGAAACTTCACATTGGTACTTGTGCAGCTGCTGGCAAATCACTGTGGAGCTCCTGTTTCAATCCGGAAACGCTCTCCCTGAGACCTCAAGGATTCCACCAATGTCCTCAGAGTTCCTCCGACATTTGAAAGACTTGGGTGTTTTTCGGTTGATTTGACTGTTTAAGATGTGTCTATGGGTGGTAGCACCTAGAGGAGCTAATGCGAATGAGGACACGTTGAAACGAATGTTGTCTGCAGATCCTTGATCAATGTCGGGACCTGGGATGGCGGGACTGTCATATGGGGAAAGATTGAAAAGACTAGGCTTGTATTCACTGGAGTTTACAAGGATGAGAGGGGATCTTATGGAGACATATAAAATTATAAAAGGACTGGACAAGCTAGATGCAGGAAAAATGTTCCCGGTGTTGGGCGAGTCCAGAACCAGGTGCCACAGTATTAGAATAAAGGGGAGGCCATTTAAAACTGAGGTGAGAAGGAATGTTTTTACCCAAAGAGTTGTGAATTTGTGGAATTCTCCGCCATGGAGGGCAGTAGAGGCCAAATGACTGGATGAATTTAAGAAAGAGTTAGATAAGAGCTCTGGGGGGCTAGTGGAATCAAGGGATAAGGGGAGAAGTTGGGCACAGGTTACTGATTGTGGATGATCAGCTATAATCACAATGAATGGCGGTGCTGGCTCAAAGGGCCGAATGGCCTCCTCCTGCACCTATTTTCTATGTTTATATAGGGGTCGGGGCTGTGAACACATTATGTGACTGTGATTTAGATTTGAGTGAAGCGCGCGGTTGAAAAGAAGCCATGGGATAAATGGTTTAAAATCATTGCTGTGACGTGGCTTATCATTGGCGGTAATATTCTAGAAACCAAGTCAGTTGGTGGGAATGCAGGAGAATAAAAGTAAATTAGTGTCAAACGGATTAAATAGGTCGACTGCACGGATCTGATTATTTGCTCTTTGCGAATAACGATTGTTCGCTATCCAAGACAAATAAGGGCAGCAATTAGTTTAAACCAATTCTATTTAAGCCAAACACACGAAAACTGGTGTCTCCGGCATTTGAAGCGTGTTTTCATTGTCATCTACTGGATTGTTTACAGACGGAAGAGAAAATTTAGGTGGTAATAAATTATGATTGTCTCTTTCATATGTCAACTACAACAATCAAAAGTGGCAATTGGTGAGGTAAGTCTCTAATTGGGGATTATCAAGTTGGGATAGTGGACAGGGAGGTCCTGTCACAGCACATTCCATTCGGACATGTTTGTTGGTCTGTACTTGACCACAAGGACAGAGGGCGGTGTCTGCAATGCCCCATCTTTTCATGTTGGCTGCGAAACGACCAGCACCAGTTCGTAGCCTGTCCAGTTGAACCCAGGCCTTCCTGCGGAGGTTGTTGCCTGGAGGGTGTTGTGACCAGGTCTCAAAGTATGGCTGGAGTCCTTCTGGGACAGCTAGTGCTGCATTGCTCACTGCATCCAGGCTCTCCATGTATGGGCGCAGAGGCTTCCGTGAGCGCAACCGGCATGGGGCCTCCTTCTCATAAAGGATGTCATGCAGAAGGTGGTTAGGCTGAGCAGCTTTCTGATGCAGTCGTCCACAGATGTTATAACGACGGGCTTGGGGTGGTTCAATCCCAGAAAGAAATGGTAAATAACTCAGTGGGGTGCTGCGATTCAACCTGAGATGAGAGCTGCTTTACGTCCTCGTCGTCCACAACCCTCTCAAACTTTCCTATCCATTTACCCGTCTGTCTTTTTAAATTATGTTATAGTAACCACCTGAATATCCTTCTCTGCCACCTCGATCCACGTACCCACCACCCCTTGATTGAAAATACTGTTATGGTTCAGATTAAATTCTTCTCCATTTAACTTATAAGTATGTACTGTGGTTATTGATTTCCCTACCTTAGCTAATAGACTCTGCATTCTCCCTCGATGTCCCCCTCGTGTTTTTTATACATCTCTGTAAGCACAAGCCACAGCATTCTGCGGTGCTGGGGAATAAACGTCTAAGCCTGCCCCAGCTTTCACGAGACGTTAGGCCCTCGAGTCCTGCCAACATTTTCGTAAATCTTCTCTGTACTCTTTCCATCTTAAGGATATCCTTCCTATAGCAGGCTGAAACAACTGAACGCAGCACTCCAAATACGGCTTCACCAACGGATTTCAATCAACTTAGAAATATTCGCGAGATAGGATGTCCTACCTAAATAAGCATGCTGATTATCACGTATTATGTCTTGTCTATCTAAATGCCTGAATATTTTAGCTTTCAAAATCCCCTACAGATCTTAGGCTCATTGATATACAGTCCCCAAGCTTTTCTTTTCACCCCGTCTTGAACAGAAACACGATATAAGTGACTCTTCATGCGGCAACACATACGTGTATAATAACGATTCTGATACCTCAGCTGAGTTCCCTGTAAATTATATTTTCTATCTCCCTGCAGTATCTTCGGATGTATCTATCAGGCCCAAGAGATATATTTATGTTGGAAGCTTTAGGACATCCAGGATCTCCTCGACTGTAATACGAACTGTTAGCTGCATTAACTGCCCAACTTCCCAAGCCTTGTGTCCTTCACCACAGTAAGAAGAGACGAGATATCAACAGTTCAACAGAGCTTTATTTGTCATTCGGTACCAAGGTACCGAACGAAACTACATAACAGTCACACACAAAAAAAACACAAGACACATGACCCCAACACAAACGTCCATCACAGTGACTCCAAACACCCCCTCACTGTGATGGAGGCAACACAACTTCCACTCTCTTCCCCACGCCCACGAACAGACAGCTCGTCCCCGACCGACCCGCACAGTCCCCGCAAGGGGATGGAAGTCCCCTTGGCCGAGTCGCACCGGGCGATGAGACGTCTCGCGGCCGAACCGGGCGATGGAAGGCCCCGCGGCCGAGCCGCACCAGGCGATGGAAGGCCCCGCGGCCGAGCCGCACCGGGCGATGGAAGGCCCCGCGGCCGAGTCGCACCGGGCGATGAGACGTCTCCCGGCCGCACCGGGCGATGTTAGGCCCCGCGGCCGAGCCGCACCAGCGATGAAAAGTCCCGCGGCCGAGCCGCACCAGCGATGGAAGGCCCCGCGGCCGAGCCGCACCGGGCGAAGGAAGGCCCCGCGGCCGAGCCGCACCGGGCACTGTTAAGTCCAGCGGCCGAGCCGCGCCGGGCGATGGAAGGCCCCGCGGCCGAGCCGCACCCCGCGCCGTGAGGAAGAGACCTCTGCTTCCTTCCATGAAGCTAATTTTCTATCCATTGAGCTATCTCTCCTTGGATACCATGTGGTCTAACCTTCCAGAGCTGCCAACCATGCGGAACCTTGTCCAATGCTTTGCTGAAGTCCATATGTACAACATCTATAGCCCTGCCCTCATCGACTTGTTTGGTCACTTTCTCATAAAACTAAATCAGATTTGTGAGACACAGCTTCACGTGTACAAAACCGTGCTGATTATCCCTAATCAGCCCTTGCCCATCTAAATGCCTGTTTATCATATTCCTCAGAATACTCAAAAATATGTTTCCAACTGTAGATGTTCATCTCACTGTTCTATAGTTCCCAGCATTTCCCCTGCATCCCCTTCTTGAACAGAGGCACAACACTTTCCACCCTCCAGTCTTCCGGCACCTCTCTTGGAAAAAGACGACTCGTAAATCTCAACCAGTGCCCCCGCAACTTCCTCATTGGTTTCCCACAATGCCCTCGGATATATCTAATCAGGCCAACGAGATTTGTCTCCCTTCATACATGATCGTACCTTCAGCACCTCTTCGGCCTTAACACTGACTGCTCTCAAGCCATTTTCATTGACTGCCCCAAGTTTCTCCGTCCTCCTGTCTTTCTCCTTGGTAAATACAGAGGAGAAATACTCATTGATGAACTTCCCCATCTCCTGTGGCTCCAGAGTTGGCCGCTTTGATTCCTGAGGGGTCCCACTCTTTCTCTAGTTACCCATTTCCCACTTATGTATT
Organism: Rhinoraja longicauda; assembly: GCF_053455715.1. NCBI lineage: Eukaryota > Metazoa > Chordata > Chondrichthyes > Rajiformes > Arhynchobatidae > Rhinoraja > Rhinoraja longicauda. The sequence goes on from NW_027602269.1 coordinate 42,062, forward strand.
TATCATATCTCTTGGGATTGTCCTTGATGCTCTCTGCCAGAGCTA
>NW_027602270.1:0-32500 GCF_053455715.1 Rhinoraja longicauda
GTCTTCAGGTGAAGCTGCTACTGCGGTTGCATTGGGCTTGAGTTAAAGGAGAGAGCTCCAATGACAATGAAAGACGTGACAACCCAGAGACCCTGAAAAATGCATTTTCCATATAACGTCCAATTCGTGGTTTAGTTGTGATTTATTGACTTCTGTCGTTTGAATATAGCACGTCCCTGCTCAACAATTATATTCTCTTCCGCACCATGGAGATAAAGAATGTAGATACAAGGAACAGGAGATGTTGGTTTACATTGAACACACAGCAGGTCACAACAGATTCATGGAATCTACAAACCGAATTAACCATTCCACACTTTATGACTGCAGGTCCGTGACTATTGACATACACAGCGGTGGAACAATTGCTGTCTGTCATCTATATCAACGAATTGATTCAGATGGTGCAAGGAATGATTACTAACTTTACAAATACAATTTAAGGCAGGTGGGATGGTAGATTGCCAAGATACATATTAAGAATGACGTTGGGATTTTAATCAGCTGGGGAAGTGGGCGGTGGAATAGCGTGCGGCATTTAGGTTGGATATCTGTGAAGTTTGGGCACGATGTCTTTCATTTGTTACGGTATTAAGTGCAGATGTTGGGGAGTTATATCACAGTTTACAAGGCGTTGGTGAGGGAGGCCACGCTTGTTTGCAGTTCCCTTGACGTCCACTTGATGTCGCCATTACTCTACATGATTACAATCGAGCCGCCCAGATAGATAGAGAGAGACTGAGGGAGAGATGGAGTGAGAGTGAGAGGGGAGGGAGGGGTAAGGGGTGAAAGGTTCACAGAGAGAGAGAGAATAGGGAGGATAGAGAGAGAGTCACAGCTCAAAGAGGGGACAGCAGTAAGGATGGAGGGAGAGAGAAAGGGAGGAGGGAAATGTGCTGCAAGAAACACCATTTGCTATTTCTCAGCTCTCTTTCCAATTTGAAAAAGTTCCTGCATTAATTCCTGCTCGCCATTTTCACTGACTGTGATAACACAGGGGAGAGAGAAAAAGGGGAAAGAGAGAGGGGGAGGAGAGAGAGAGGGGCGAGAGAAAGATTGAGAGAGGGGGGAGAGAGAGAGAAAGGGGGAAAAAGAGAGAGAAAGGGTGGAGAGGGAGAGTGACAGGGGAGAAAGAGGGGGAGAGGGGGTATCAAATATTAGTTACGTTTAATTTATTATTTTTAATGGTTTTCTTATACAGTGGAGGGGGAGAGAAAGAGGAGAGAGAGAGAGAGAGAGAGAGAGAGAGAGAGAGGGGATAACAAATATTAGCTTAATATATTGTTAATTTAGTTACAAAGTGGATGGGGGGGGCAGGGTATCAAATATTAATATCGTTTATTATTATAAATTTATGAAAATTAAGTGGAGAGGGAGAGAGAGGGATTGAGAAGAGAGAGAGGGGTGAGAGAGATAGGAGGATAGGAGGAAGAGAGAGAGAAAGAGAGAGAGAGAGAGAGAGAGAGAGAGAGAGAGAGGGAGGAGAGAGAGAGAGAGAGAGAGAGAGAGAGAGAGAGAGAGAGAGAGAGAGAGAGAGAGAGAGAGAGAGAGAGAGAGAGAGAGAGAGAGAGAGAGAGAGAGAGAGAGAGAGAGACCACCCCACCCTACCCCTGAACGGTCCCCAGTGCGGAGAGGGGGGGGGTGAGCATGAGGGGGTAGAAACTGAAATAAACACTTCAATGATCAGGGACTGTCATTAAAAATGATCAATATATATGACAGGCAATGGTGTTATTTTTTCAGCTTAATCTGCATCTTTGAGCAAGGGGGCGATTGGGTGAATGTGAGGGGCTGGGGGTCCCGGAGCGGGGCCGGCGATGGGATCATCCGCCCGGGACTGACAGCTGGAAGATGCGGCGGTGAATGTGAGGAGCCGGAGCCCGGAGCGGAGAGACTGCGGCCGCCCTCTGGGATGCGCTCAGGGCGCGGGTTTATTAATGAGCCGCAGCGCTGAGGTGAGCGGATATTTCACCGCGCTCTTCACCTGCTCCCTGAACTTGGACTGGGTCGCCGCGTAAATAAATGTGTTGGTGCAGCAGCTGAGATTACTCAGCAAATACCCGACGTAGTGAAAGATATATTGGGAATCATTCTGATCAGTCCCAATCCCTGTGATCTGATAATAGACGAATTCTACAACCGTCGTCAGCCACAGGAGGATGAAGCTGCCGGAGATGGTGAAGAGTAAAACCACAGACCTCCTCCTGCTCTCCATCTCCGGGTCACTGCGCTTCTCCCCCTTGCTCTCACCCCTCAGCCCCTGACGGACCCGACTGGCCACTAAAATGTGCCGGACTGTCAGAGCGTTGAGCAGCAGGATCACAGCGAAAGGGAGGAGCGGAGTTAAAACCGTGTCGATCCAGTCAAATGCCACCCACCCGGGGTCAGTGTAATAACTGTCCACCGGGGCACAGCCCCACGGGACATTGTCGATGGTTGTCCGGGGTTCCAGTGTGAAGTAGCGGGGAACGTTTTTCAGACACAGCAGAACGCCGGCTGTTGCGAGAACCGCAGCCGCAGTTTTCCCGGTGCAATATTTAGTTTTCAGCTTCTGGCAACAAATGGCGACAAAGCGATCAAAGGTGAAAGTGACGGTGAACCAGACAGAACAGTCTGTAGCTGCAAACCTCAGTACTTCGTTAACACTGCACACAGGGGTGATGGACAGGAAACACCAATAAAAGTAATGGTATCGGATCCGAGACAAAATGACCTCGGTGATCAGGGTGAGTAGATCGGCCGCTGCCATGGCCACCAGGTAGCGAGTGGTGCAGGTGGAGAGGCCGCACTTTCCCCGGGACAGGATCACAATCGCCACTAAATTCACTGCGGAAAGAGAAGGGGACGGACACTGGGCATTACTGAACATGGTCTCCGGGGCTGAACACCGGCTCCACTTTCAGCTGGAGATCAGGAGTGTTGGAGTCGGTGCGCGGCTGCAGGTTTAACAATGTCAGACCCGGCTCCGACTGTGCCCGACCTGCCTGCTTCAGGGGAGAGGAGATAAGGCGACGGGCGGGGTAAAGGGCGGGGAGGGAACGAGCAGCCGCCCGCTACAATAGGCGGAATGGTCCTGTCTACAGTTAACCCCGCTCACAGTCTCTGATGGGGCCGGTTTCACAGACTTAACCGTGACCGGCCGCGTTTAACCAGAGCTCTGGGAACTCGGCATCTGATGGGGACGAGGAGGGTTCCAGAGGGAAGGCAGGGACAACTTAGGATCCGGCAGCAGAGCGGCTCCGTTAATGGATTCATTCCTCAGTTCGGTAACAACACACGCCGGTAGATCCGCGGCCACTGGTTCAGGAGATCGATCCAATTATTGACCAACAGGCGGGTGGAATCCGACTGTGACAGACTCCACAGTGAGACGTGTCCACAGTAGCGGGTGTTCACTCTGATCAATAACTCAGACACAGTGAACTTCACAATGTAAACCCCTCCCAGTCACACCGTCCCGGAGAGCTGCCTGTCCCGAGCACTGGGACAACTCTGGGCAAGGTCCCACTGAAGGCAAGAACAACATTCTAGTGGGTCCCGGCAGTGGGAGAAAGAGAGAGTTAGTTTCGGCTGCCTGAAAATGAGAAAAATCACAGCGTTAATTCAAAAATATTTCACTGAGTGGATTGATATAATCTACACATTCTTACACAACGATCATCAGTTGGGAATATTGTAACACGATCAGAATCAGGTCAACACCGGTTAACGGACGGAGTTATAAATCTTGAATTGTTCTGTTCACTTACCAGGGACTCCAACGGCAGCAATGATCACGTACAAGATTTTCTCCACAGCGTAGTATTCCCGAAGCTTTTCCCACATGTTCTCTGCCCAGCGACGTGTCCCCGTGAACTGCCGGTAATCTCTCGGAATGAAATGCATGGGCAGAACATTCCCGGAGATTTTATACCATTTTCCGTCTCCACCGGGACAGTGAAGTTTCAACAGAATTAAAAATAGAGATTTGAAATGATTCGCAAACAGATGACATCAGCCAAGTGAAATCCCTGCTGAGACAGGTCGTGATTTATTCAGGGAATTGATTGAGAAACTCCAAAGAGTGGGAATTGTGGCGATACTGGGGGATGGAAATTGGGAGCGGCATTTTTCCAGCAAAGGGGATATTGGTTCAAACTCCATCTGGTCCAACTCTCCGCCTCGTGTTGGTTATCTGATTTTCTTCACTCAGCAAGGCAATCCCAAATTTAAGGGACCGTCTCAATGCTTCTGGTGCCCAGTTTAAAGGTGGACTAGACAGCCTTTGTCCACAGCGTGATGAATTAGTTCAACAGATCACATCAGACTAAAATGGCCCGTCCACTCTGTTTTAACACTCAATGTGATCGCGGCTTAACTGATTGTAACCTCAACCCCACACTCGCGGCGACCCCTAGTGAGCATTTAGTCCTTGCTTGCCTGGAATGGATCTGGCTTTGCCTTGGGACAACAACATTCTCTACCTTCATCACCTCTGAGGAGGAACGACCCAAAGACTCACGACACTCAGTGAACAGAACCATTGCCGTCTCAGAATTGTCTTAAAAGTAGAACACACGGCGAATGATGCAACATCTCTCCCTCCTCTCTTTCTCTCTCTCTCCATCTTTACTGCTATTCTCTCTCTGAACTGTTACTCTCTCCCCTACACTCTCTATTCTCCCTCTCTGTGCCGCCCGCTCTCTGCCAACCTCTCTCCCCTCCCACTCTTACTGCATCTCTCCCTCCTTCTCCCTGTATCTCTCTAATGCTTCCCTCTCCCCCTTTTGCCAACCCACTCGCTCTGAACTCCCCTCTCTCCTCATTTTTCCCACTCTCCCTTTGATCGTTCACTCTCCCTCCACCTCTTCATTCGTCTTCTCCTCTATCTCTCCCTTTTATCTTTGTACGACCTATTTCTCTATCCATTTCCCCACCTCTCCATCACTTACCATCACTTCTCTTTCCAAAGCCTTTCTTGGCAAGTTCAGTTAAAACGGTTAGCCACCATGGGATGTAACAGCTGTCCCTAAACCCCCTCCCTCACGCTCGAGAAGCCCTTCCAGGTGAGACAGATGTTCACCTGCACCTCCTCTAATCTCATCTACTGCATGTGGTGTTCCAGGTATGGCCTCCTTTACATCGGCGTGGTGAAATGGAGACTCGGCGACCGTTTTGTCGAACACTCACCCTCGTTCTGCTAAGGCTTGCCGTATCTCCCCGTTGCAAGCCATTGTAACTCCCCCTCGCACACTGACCTTTCTGTCCTGGGCCTCCACCAGCGCCAGAGAGGTTACATTAAAACAGAAAGAACGCCGCTTCATAGTCCACTTGGGAACCTTGCAACCTAATGGTATGAACATTAGCAAATGCCAGGTAACTAACGTGCAACTTCACGCTTTTCCCTCGCTCTTTCTCTTCCTTCACGCGGACTCGCACTTGTTAAACCCCTCCACCTCCATCTTCAACCGATATTCCCTCCTCTCTCTTTATAATTCCAACCTGCTCAATCCTTATCTCGCAACTTTTATCTTTTAACCTCTGGTCTCAACCACCTAACTATTAAAACGGTATTCACCCACTCATCATTCAACTCGCTTTGTCCTGCTGTTCCAGCCTTCTCCAGCTTCCCACCACAATCAGTCTGAAGAAGGGTCTCCAACCGAACTTCACCCATCCATGTCCTTGGCAGGCTTAGCCAGTTCGGCGTGCCCTCTACAACTCTCACCAACTTCGACAGATGCACCATAGAAAGTATTTTATCAAGATGCATCACAGCTTGGTTTGGGAACAGCTCCATACAAGAACGCCAGAAATTGCTGCGAATTGTCTAGACCATCACACAAAGCAACCTCCCATATATTGACTCAATTTATAAACCACGCTGCCTCGGCAAGGCCAGCAGCATAATCAAGGACGAGTCGCACCATTGCCAATCATGCTTCTCCTCTGTCCCATCAGGTAAAATGCACAGAAGTGTGAAAATGCACACCTCCAGTTTCAGGGACAGTGTCTTCCCAGCTGTTATCACGCAACGGAATCATCCCACCACAACCAGAAAGCAGTGCTGAACTACTATCTACCTCTGTTGATCCTCGGACTATCCTCGATCGGATTTTGCAGGCTTTACCTCGCACTGGACGTTATCCCCTTATCATGTATCTATACTCTGTAAATGGCTCGACTGTAATGAAGTATTTTGTTTCCACTGACTGGGTAGCACGCAACAAAGTCTTTTCACGGTACCTCGGTACACGTGACAATAAACTGCACTGAACTGACATACTCAACTAGATTTCTCCAGAGGTGTAGCCTGACTCGCATTGGATATTGATTGTGTGTGACAGTGTGAGTGTGCGAGTCCGTGCAAGAGTGTGCTAGCACGTGTATGCGAGTGTGAATGTGTGAGATTGTGCACATGAGTCGGTGTGTGTGTGTATGCGTTAGTGTATGCGGTTGCAGGAATTGCAATGATTCAGTGATACCTTATTATCACGGACCCAGGTAGAGTGAAATGTTTAGTTTTGCAGACAACCCGGTAACATCATGTAGAAGACCTCACCTGGGCGGTACACAAGAGTCGCCACATTTTGACACCGACAAAGTTACAAACGTTGGCCGGATAGTTCTCTCCCTGCCTGCCGCCGCACCGCGGGTCGCCCCTTCGTTCTCGGCGACGCTCCTCGCTCTCCGACGGTCCACCTCGCACTCTGCGGTTCCTCGCGGCTCCCACCTCGCTCCCGAGGCGCGGTTCTCAACTCCATCCGTGGTGGGCGAGCCGGGCCGACTGAAGGACTTGGCCCCGCTCACCGGGAACACTCCCGGCCACGCTGCGCTGAGCTGCTCGACGCGAACATCCAAGGATAAACTCAATCCCAAAATGTGCACGTGTGCATGCGGGTCTACGTGTGAGAGAGCGGTAGGGCATGTAAGAGTGCCTATATTTGTGTGTGGGTCTGTGTTTGGGTTTGTGTTTGGGTCTGTGTTTGAGTTTGTGTTTGAGTTTGTGTTTGGGTTTGGGTTTCTGTTTGGGTCTGTTGCAATAATCATGCAAAACCTCTCAAATGTTCAATGCAACCAATGCATCGTATTATGATAACATTGCAGACTGCTGCAAAGTTAAATGCAGTGATGGCCTTGCATTAAAGAAATATTGCAGCCTCCTGGGATGTTTAATGCAATAAAATTAATTGCAATAATCATGCAAAACCACTCAAATGTTAAATGCAACTGATGCAACACATTAAAATCTTTATTGGTGTACGGTTCCTCCTGACATCCATCCACCCACCCACCGATCGATCAATCAATCTTTGATTAATTCTTATTATTATTAATAATATTAATTATTATTACTATAGTATTATTATTGTATTTACTACCCCCGGCACGTAGCGGAACCTCCAGGGCAGGGAGGAGACTATCCGGTATTTGGAAGTGCTTCCGGGAAGTGTGTCTGATGTGTGTGGGTCTGTGTGTGTCTGTGTGTGTGTCTGTGTGTGGGTGTGTGTTTGGGTCTGTGTTTGGGTCTGTGTGTGGGTTTATGTTTGGGTTTGTGTTTGGGTTTGGGTTTGTGTTTGCCTCTGTTGCAATAATCATGCAAAACCGCTCAAATGTTAAATGCAATTGATGCATCGCATTAGGATAACTTTGCAGGCTGCTGCAATGTTAAATGCAGTGATGGCCTTGCATTAAACTCACCTAGCTACCCCCAATGGATATTATATGCTTTAAATTAATTGCAATAATTTTGCAAAACCTCTCAAATGTTAAATGCAACAAATGCATCGCATTAGGATGACTTTTCAGGCTGCTGCAATGTTAAATGCAGTGATCGCCTTGCATTAAAGAAATATTGCAACACCCTGCGATGTGAAATGTAATAATAATCCTGCAAAACCTCTCAAATGTTAAATGCGACTAATGCATCGTATTAGGATAACTTTGCAGGCTGCTGCATTGTTAAATGCAGTGCTGGCGTTGCATTAAAGCAATATTGCAACCCCTGGGATGTTAAATGCAATAAAATTAATTGCAATAATTTTGCAAAACCTCTCAAATGTTAAATGCAATTAATGCAACGCATTAGAACAACTTTGCAGGCTCCTGCAATGTTAAATGCAGCGCAGGCCTTGCATTAAAGCAAAATTGCAGCTGTTCTGGGGTATTAAACACATTAAAATCATTGTAATAATCATGCAAAATCCCTCAAATGTTCAATGCAACTAATCATCGTATTATGATAACATTGCAGACTGCTGCAAAGTTAAATGCAGTGATGGCCTTGCATTAAAGAAATATTGCAGCCTCCTGGGATGTTTAATGCAATAAAATTAATTGCAATAATCATGCAAAACCACTCAAATGTTAAATGCAACTGATGCAAGCATTAAAATCTTTATTTGTGTACGGTTCCTCCTGACATCCATCCACCCACTCACCGATCGATCGATCAATCTTTGATTAATTCTTATTATTATTAATAATATTAATTATTATTACTATAGTATTATTATTGTATTTACTACCCCCGGCACGTAGCTGAACCTCCAGGGCAGGGAGGAGACTATCCGGCATTTGGAAGTGCTTCCGGGAAGTGTGTCTGATGTGTGTGGGTCTGTGTGTGTCTGTGTGTGTGTGTGTTTCGGTCTGTGTTTGAGTCTGTGTTTGGGTCTGTGTTTGGGTTTGTGTTTGGGTCTGTGTTTGGCTCTGTGTTTGAGTTTGTGTTTGGGTTTGTGTTTGAGTTTGTGTTTGGGTTTGGGTTTGTGTTTGGGTCTGTTGCAATAATCATGCAAAACCGCTCAAATGTTAAATGCAATTGATGCATCGCATTAGGATAACTTTGCAGGCTGCTGCAATGTTAAATGCAGTGATGGCCTTGCATTAAAGTCACCTAGCTACCCCCAATGGATGTTATATGCTTTAAATTAATTGCAATAATTTTGCAAAACCTCTCAAATGTTAAATGCAACGAATGCATCGCATTAGGATGACTTTTCAGGCTGCTGCAATGTTAAATGCAGTGATCGCCTTGCATTAAAGAAATATTGCAACACCCTGCGATGTGAAATGCAATAATAATCCTGCAAAACCTCTCAAATGTTAAATGCGACTAATGCATCGTATTAGGATAACTTTGCAGGCTGCTGCATTGTTAAATGCAGCGCTGGCGTTGCATTAAAGCAATATTGCAACCCCCTGGGATGTTAAATGCAATAAAATTAATTGCAATAATTTTGCAAAACCTCTCAAATGTTAAATGCAACAAATGCATCGCATTAGGATGACTTTTCAGGCTGCTGCAATCTCAAATGCAGTGATCGCCTTGCATTAAAGAAATATTGCAACACCCTGCGATGTGAAATGCAATAATAATCCTTCAAAACCACTCAAATGTTAAATGCGACTGATGTATCGTATTAGGATAACTTTGCAGGCTGCTGCATTGTTAAATGCAGCGCTGGCGTTGCATTAAAGCAATATTGCAACCCCTGGGATGTTAAATGCAATAAAATTAATTGCAATAATTTTGCAAAACCTCTCAAATGTTAAATGCAACAAATGCATCGCATTAGGATGACTTTTCAGGCTGCTGCAATGTTAAATGCAGTGATCGCCTTGCATTAAAGAAATATTGCAACACCCTGCGATGTGAAATGCAATAATAATCCTGCAAAACCTCTCAAATGTTAAATGCGACTAATGCATCGTATTAGGATAACTTTGCAGGCTGCTGCATTGTTAAATGCAGCGCTGACGTTGCATTAAAGCAATATTGCAACCCCCTGGGATGTTAAATGCAATAAAATTAATTGCACTAATTTTGCAAAACCTCTCAAATGTTAAATGCAATTAATGCAACACATTAGAACAACTTTGCAGGCTCCTGCAATGTTAAATGCAGCGCAGGCCTTGCATTAAAGCAAAATTGCAACTGTTCTGGGGTATTAAACGCATTAAAATCATTGTAATAATCATGCAAAATCTCTCAAATGATCAATGCAACTAATGCATCGTATTATGATAACATTGCAGACTGCTGCAAAGTTAAATGCAGTGATGGCCTTGCATTAAAGAAATATTGCAGCCTCCTGGGATGTTTAATGCAATAAAATTAATTGCAATAATCATGCAAAACCACTCAAATGTTAAATGCAACTGATGCAACGCATTGAAATCTTTATTGGTGTACGGTTCCTCCTGACATCCATCCACCCACCCACCCATCGATCAATCAATCTTTGATTAATTCTTATTATTATTAATAATATTAATTATTATTACTATAGTATTATTATTGTATTTACTACCCCCGGCACGTAGCGGAACCTCCAGGGCAGGGAGGAGACTATCTGGCATTTGGAAGTGCTTCCGGTAAGTGTGTCTGATGTGTGTGGGTCTGTGTGTGTCTGTGTGTGTGTCTGTGTGTGTGTCTGTGTGTGGGTTTGTGTTTGGGTTTGTGTTTGGGTGTGTGTTTGGGTCTGTGTTTGGGTCTGTGTTTGGGTTTGGGTTTGTGTTTGGGTCTGTTGCAATAATCATGCAAAACCGCTCAAATGTTAAATGCAATTGATGCATCGCATTAGGATAACTTTGCAGGCTGCTGCAATATTAAATGCAGTGATGGCCTTGCATTAAAATCACCTAGCTACCCCCAATGGATGTTATATGCTTTAAATTAATTGCAATAATTTTGCAAATCCTCTCAAATGTTAAATGCAACAAATGCATCGCATTAGGATGACTTTTCAGGCTGCTGCAATGTTAAATGCAGTGATCGCCTTGCATTAAAGAAATATTGCAACACCCTGCGATGTGAAATGCAATAATAATCCTGCAAAACCTCTCAAATGTTAAATGCGACTAATGTATCGTATTAGGATAACTTTGCAGGCTGCTGCATTGTGAAATGCAGCGCTGGCGTTGCATTAAAGCAATATTGCAAACCCTGGGATGTTAAATGCAATAAAATTAATTGCAATAATTTTGCAAAACCTCTCAAATGTTAAATGCAACAAATGCATCGCATTAGGATGACTTTTCAGGCTGCTGCAATGTTAAATGCAGTGATCGCCTTGCATTAAAGAAATATTGCAACACCCTGCGATGTGAAATGCAATAATAATCCTGCAAAACCTCTCAAATGTTAAATGCGACTAATGCATCGTATTAGGATAACTTTGCAGGCTGCTGCATTGTTAAATGCAGCGCTGACGTTGCATTAAAGCAATATTGCAACCCCCTGGGATGTTAAATGCAATAAAATTAATTGCAATAATTTTGCAAAACCTCTCAAATGTTAAATGCAATTAATGCAACACATTAGAACAACTTTGCAGGCTCCTGCAATGTTAAATGCAGCGCAGACCTTGCATTAAAGCAAAATTGCAGCTGTTCTGGGGTATTAAACGCATTAAAATCATTGTAATAATAATGCAAAATCTCTCAAATGTTCAATGCAAATACTTGCATCGTATTATGATAACATTGCAGACTGCTGCAAAGTTAAATGCAGTGATGGCCTTGCATTAAAGAAATATTGCAGCCTCCTGGGATCTTTAATGCAATAAAATTAATTGCAATAATCACGCAAAACCACTCAAATGTTAAATGCAACTGATGCAACGCATTAAAATCTTTATTGGTGTACGGTTCCCTCCTGACATCCATCCACCCACCCACCGATCGATCAATCAATCAATCTTTGATTAATTCTTATTATTATTAATAATATTAATTATTATTACTATAGTATTATTATTGTATTCACTACCCCCGGCACGTAGCTGAACCTCCAGGGCAGGGAGGAGACTATCTGGCATTTGGAAGTGCTTCCGGGAAGTGTGTCTGATGTGTGTGGGTCTGTGTGTGTGTCTGTGTGTGTGTCTGTGTGTGGGTGTGTGTTTGGGTTTGTGTTTGGGTCTGTGTTTGGGTTTGTGTTTGGGTTTGTGTTTGAGTTTGTGTTTGGGTTTGGGTTTGTGTTTGGGTCTGTTGCAATAATCATGCAAAACCTCTCAAATGTTAAATGCAATTGATGCATCGCATTAGGATAACTTTGCAGGCTGCTGCAATGTTAAATGCAGTGATGGCCTTGCATTAAAGTCACCTAGCTACCCCCAATGGATGTTATATGCTTTAAATTAATTGCAATAATTTTGCAAAACCTCTCAAATGTTAAATGCAACAAATGCATTGCATTAGGATGACTTTTCAGGCTGCTGCAATGTTAAATGCAGTGATCGCCTTGCATTAAAGAAATATTGCAACACCCTGCGATGTGAAATGCAATAATAATCCTGCAAAACCTATCAAATGTTAAATGTGACTAATGCATCGTATTAGGATAACTTTGCAGGCTGCTGCATTGTTAAATGCAGCGCTGGCGTTGCATTGAAGCAATATTGCAACCCCCTGGGATGTTAAATGCAATAAAATTAATTGCAATAATTTTGCAAAACCTCTCAAATGTTAAATGCAATTAATGCAACGCATTAGAACAACTTTGCAGGCTCCTGCAATGTTAAATGCAGCGCAGGCCTTGCATTAAAGCAAAATTGCAGCTGTTCTGGGGTATTAAACGCATTAACATCATTGTAATAATCATGCAAAATCTCTCAAATGTTCAATGCAACAAATGCATCGTATTATGATAACATTGCAGACTGCTGCAAAGTTAAATGCAGTGATGGCCTTGCATTAAAGAAATATTGCAGCCTCCTGGGATGTTTAATGCAATCAAATTAATTGCAATAATCATGCAAAACCACTCAAATGTTAAATGCAACTGATGCAACGCATTAAAATCTTTATTGGTGTACGGTTCCCTCCAGACATCCATCCACCCACCCACCGATCGATCAATCAATCAATCTTTGATTAATTCTTATTATTATTAATAATATTAATTATTATTACTATAGTATTATTATTGTATTTACTACCCCCGGCACGTAGCTGAACCTCCAGTGCAGGGAGGAGACTATCCGGCATTTGGAAGTGCTTCCGGGAAGTGTGTCTGATGTGTGTGGGTCTGTGTGTGTGTCTGTGTGTGTCTGTGTGTGGGTGTGTGTTTGGGTCTGTGTTTGGGTCTGTGTTTGGGTTTGTGTTTGGATTACTGTTTGGGTCTGTGTTTGGGTTTGTGTTTGGGTTTGTGTCTGGTGTCTGGTGTGGGCGTTATAAACAAGTGCCGCGTGCTGTCTGTGGAAAGATCTTTATTGTTGTACGGTTGCTGCAATGTTAAATGCAGTGATGGCCTTGCATTAAAGTCACCTAGCTACCCCCAATGGATGTTATATGCTTTAAATTAATTGCAATAATTTTGCAAAACCTCTCAAATGTTAAATGCAACAAATGCATTGCATTAGGATGACTTTTCAGGCTGCTGCAATGTTAAATGCAGTGATCGCCTTGCATTAAAGAAATATTGCAACACCCTGCGATGTGAAATGCAATAATAATCCTGCAAAACCTATCAAATGTTAAATGTGACTAATGCATCGTATTAGGATAACTTTGCAGGCTGCTGCATTGTTAAATGCAGCGCTGGCGTTGCATTGAAGCAATATTGCAACCCCCTGGGATGTTAAATGCAATAAAATTAATTGCAATAATTTTGCAAAACCTCTCAAATGTTAAATGCAATTAATGCAACGCATTAGAACAACTTTGCAGGCTCCTGCAATGTTAAATGCAGCGCAGGCCTTGCATTAAAGCAAAATTGCAGCTGTTCTGGGGTATTAAACGCATTAACATCATTGTAATAATCATGCAAAATCTCTCAAATGTTCAATGCAACAAATGCATCGTATTATGATAACATTGCAGACTGCTGCAAAGTTAAATGCAGTGATGGCCTTGCATTAAAGAAATATTGCAGCCTCCTGGGATGTTTAATGCAATCAAATTAATTGCAATAATCATGCAAAACCACTCAAATGTTAAATGCAACTGATGCAACGCATTAAAATCTTTATTGGTGTACGGTTCCCTCCAGACATCCATCCACCCACCCACCGATCGATCAATCAATCAATCTTTGATTAATTCTTATTATTATTAATAATATTAATTATTATTACTATAGTATTATTATTGTATTTACTACCCCCGGCACGTAGCTGAACCTCCAGTGCAGGGAGGAGACTATCCGGCATTTGGAAGTGCTTCCGGGAAGTGTGTCTGATGTGTGTGGGTCTGTGTGTGTGTCTGTGTGTGTCTGTGTGTGGGTGTGTGTTTGGGTCTGTGTTTGGGTCTGTGTTTGGGTTTGTGTTTGGATTACTGTTTGGGTCTGTGTTTGGGTTTGTGTTTGGGTTTGTGTCTGGTGTCTGGTGTGGGCGTTATAAACATGTGCCGCGTGCTGTCTGTGGAAAGATCTTTATTGTTGTACGGTTGCTGCAATGTTAAATGCAGTGATGGCCTTGCATTAAAGTCACCTAGCTACCCCCAATGGATGTAATATGCATTAAATTAATTGCAATAATTTTGCAAAACCTCTCAAATGTTAAATGCAACAAATGCATCGCATTAGGATGACTTTTCAGGCTGCTGCAATGTTAAATGCAGTGATCGCCTTGCATTAAAGAAATATTGCAACACCCTGCGATGTGAAATGCAATAATAATCCGGCAAAACCTCTCAAATGTTAAATGCGACTAATGCATCGTATTAGGATAACTTTGAAGGCTGCTGCATTGTTAAATGCAGCGCTGGCGTTGCATTAAAGCAATATTGCAACCCCCTGGGATGTTAAATGCAATAAAATTAATTGCAATAATTTTGCAAAACCTCTCAAATGTTAAATGCAATTAATGCAACGCATTAGAACAACTCTGCAGGCTCCTGCAATGTTAAATGCAGCGCAGGCCTTGCATTAAAGCAAAATTGCAGCTGTTCTGGGGTATTAAACGCATTAAAATCATTGTAATAATCATGCAAAATATCTCAAATGTTCAATGCAACTAATGCATCGTATTATGATAACATTGCAGACTGCTGCAAAGTTAAATGCAGTGATGGCCTTGCATTAAAGAAATATTGCAGCCTCCTGGGATGTTTAATGCAATAAAATTAATTGCAATAATCATGCAAAACCACTCAAATGTTAAATGCAACTGATGCAACACATTAAAATCTTTATTGGTGTACGGTTCCCTCCTGACATCCATCCACCCACCCACCGATCGATCAATCAATCAATCTTTGATTAATTCTTATTATTATTAATAATATTAATTATTATTACTATAGTATTATTATTGTATTTACTACCCCCGGCACGTAGCTGAACCTCCAGGGCAGGGAGGAGACTATCCGGCATTTGGAAGTGCTTCCGGGAAGTGTGTCTGATGTGTGTGGGTCTGTGTGTGTGTGTCTGTGTGTGTGTCTGTGTGTGGGTGTGTGTTTGGGTCTGTGTATGAGTCTGTGTTTCGGTCTGTGTTTGGGTCAGTGTTTGGGTTTGTGTTTGGGTTTGTGTTTGGGTTTGTGTTTGGATTTATGTTTGGGTCTGTGTTTGGATTTATGTTTGGGTCTGTGTTTGGGTTTGTGTTTTGGTTTGTGTCTGGTGTCTGGTGTGGGCGTTATAAACAAGTGCCGCGTGCTGTCTGTGGAAAGATCTTTATTGGTGTACGGTTGCTGTAATGTTAAATGCAGTGATGGCCTTGCATTAATGCAATATTACACCACCCTGGGATGTGAAATGCATTAAAAAATCATTGCAATAATCATGCAAAACCTCTCAAATGTTAAATGCAATTGATGCATCGCATTAGGATAACTTTGCAGGCTGCTGCAATGTTAAATGCAGTGATGGCCTTGCATTAAAGTCACCTAGCTACCCCCAATGGATGTAATATGCATTAAATTAATTGCAATAATTTTGCAAAACCTCTCAAATGTTAAATGCAACAAATGCATCGCATTAGGATGACTTTTCAGGCTGCTGCAATGTTAAATGCAGTGATCGCCTTGCATTAAAGAAATATTGCAACACCCTGCGATGTGAAATGTAATAATAATCCTGCAAAACCTCTCAAATGTTAAATGCGACTAATGCATCGTATTAGGATAACTTTGCAGGCTGCTGCATTGTTAAATGCAGTGCTGGCGTTGCATTAAAGCAATATTGCAACCCCTGGGATGTTAAATGCAATAAAATTAATTGCAATAATTTTGCAAAACCTCTCAAATGTTAAATGCAATTAATGCAACGCATTAGAACAACTTTGCAGGCTCCTGCAATGTTAAATGCAGCGCAGGCCTTGCATTAAAGCAAAATTGCAGCTGTTCTGGGGTATTAAACACATTAAAATCATTGTAATAATCATGCAAAATCCCTCAAATGTTCAATGCAACTAATCATCGTATTATGATAACATTGCAGACTGCTGCAAAGTTAAATGCAGTGATGGCCTTGCATTAAAGAAATATTGCAGCCTCCTGGGATGTTTAATGCAATAAAATTAATTGCAATAATCATGCAAAACCACTCAAATGTTAAATGCAACTGATGCAAGCATTAAAATCTTTATTTGTGTACGGTTCCTCCTGACATCCATCCACCCACTCACCGATCGATCGATCAATCTTTGATTAATTCTTATTATTATTAATAATATTAATTATTATTACTATAGTATTATTATTGTATTTACTACCCCCGGCACGTAGCTGAACCTCCAGGGCAGGGAGGAGACTATCCGGCATTTGGAAGTGCTCCGGGAAGTGTGTCTGATGTGTGTGGGTCTGTGTGTGTCTGTGTGTGTGTGTGTTTCGGTCTGTGTTTGAGTCTGTGTTTGGGTCTGTGTTTGGGTTTGTGTTTGGGTCTGTGTTTGGCTCTGTGTTTGAGTTTGTGTTTGGGTTTGTGTTTGAGTTTGTGTTTGGGTTTGGGTTTGTGTTTGGGTCTGTTGCAATAATCATGCAAAACCGCTCAAATGTTAAATGCAATTGATGCATCGCATTAGGATAACTTTGCAGGCTGCTGCAATGTTAAATGCAGTGATGGCCTTGCATTAAAGTCACCTAGCTACCCCCAATGGATGTTATATGCTTTAAATTAATTGCAATAATTTTGCAAAACCTCTCAAATGTTAAATGCAACGAATGCATCGCATTAGGATGACTTTTCAGGCTGCTGCAATGTTAAATGCAGTGATCGCCTTGCATTAAAGAAATATTGCAACACCCTGCGATGTGAAATGCAATAATAATCCTGCAAAACCTCTCAAATGTTAAATGCGACTAATGCATCGTATTAGGATAACTTTGCAGGCTGCTGCATTGTTAAATGCAGCGCTGGCGTTGCATTAAAGCAATATTGCAACCCCCTGGGATGTTAAATGCAATAAAATTAATTGCAATAATTTTGCAAAACCTCTCAAATGTTAAATGCAACAAATGCATCGCATTAGGATGACTTTTCAGGCTGCTGCAATCTCAAATGCAGTGATCGCCTTGCATTAAAGAAATATTGCAACACCCTGCGATGTGAAATGCAATAATAATCCTTCAAAACCACTCAAATGTTAAATGCGACTGATGTATCGTATTAGGATAACTTTGCAGGCTGCTGCATTGTTAAATGCAGCGCTGGCGTTGCATTAAAGCAATATTGCAACCCCTGGGATGTTAAATGCAATAAAATTAATTGCAATAATTTTGCAAAACCTCTCAAATGTTAAATGCAACAAATGCATCGCATTAGGATGACTTTTCAGGCTGCTGCAATGTTAAATGCAGTGATCGCCTTGCATTGAAGAAATATTGCAACACCCTGCGATGTGAAATGCAATAATAATCCTGCAAAACCTCTCAAATGTTAAATGCGACTAATGCATCGTATTAGGATAACTTTGCAGGCTGCTGCATTGTTAAATGCAGCGCTGACGTTGCATTAAAGCAATATTGCAACCCCCTGGGATGTTAAATGCAATAAAATTAATTGCACTAATTTTGCAAAACCTCTCAAATGTTAAATGCAATTAATGCAACACATTAGAACAACTTTGCAGGCTCCTGCAATGTTAAATGCAGCGCAGGCCTTGCATTAAAGCAAAATTGCAACTGTTCTGGGGTATTAAACGCATTAAAATCATTGTAATAATCATGCAAAATCTCTCAAATGATCAATGCAACTAATGCATCGTATTATGATAACATTGCAGACTGCTGCAAAGTTAAATGCAGTGATGGCCTTGCATTAAAGAAATATTGCAGCCTCCTGGGATGTTTAATGCAATAAAATTAATTGCAATAATCATGCAAAACCACTCAAATGTTAAATGCAACTGATGCAACGCATTGAAATCTTTATTGGTGTCCGGTTCCTCCTGACATCCATCCACCCACCCACCCATCGATCAATCAATCTTTGATTAATTCTTATTATTATTAATAATATTAATTATTATTACAATAGTATTATTATTGTATTTACTACCCCCGGCACGTAGCGGAACCTCCAGGGCAGGGAGGAGACTATCTGGCATTTGGAAGTGCTTCCGGGAAGTGTGTCTGATGTGTGTGGGTCTGTGTGTGTCTGTGTGTGTGTCTGTGTGTGTGTCTGTGTGTGGGTTTGTGTTTGGGTTTGTGTTTGGGTGTGTGTTTGGGTCTGTGTTTGGGTTTGTGTTTGGGTTTGGGTTTGTGTTTGGGTCTGTTGCAATAATCATGCAAAACCGCTCAAATGTTAAATGCAATTGATGCATCGCATTAGGATAACTTTGCAGGCTGCTGCAATGTTAAATGCAGTGATGGCCTTGCATTAAAGTCACCTAGCTACCCCCAATGGATGTTATATGCTTTAAATTAATTGCAATAATTTTGCAAAACCTCTCAAATGTTAAATGCAACGAATGCATCGCATTAGGATGACTTTTCAGGCTGCTGCAATGTTAAATGCAGTGATCGCCTTGCATTAAAGAAATATTGCAACACCCTGCGATGTGAAATGCAATAATAATCCTGCAAAACCTCTCAAATGTTAAATGCGACTAATGCATCGTATTAGGATAACTTTGCAGGCTGCTGCATTGTTAAATGCAGCGCTGGCGTTGCATTAAAGCAATATTGCAACCCCCTGGGATGTTAAATGCAATAAAATTATTTGCAATAATTTTGCAAAACCTCTCAAATGTTAAATGCAACAAATGCATCGCATTAGGATGACTTTTCAGGCTGCTGCAATCTCAAATGCAGTGATCGCCTTGCATTAAAGAAATATTGCAACACCCTGCGATGTGAAATGCAATAATAATCCTTCAAAACCACTCAAATGTTAAATGCGACTGATGTATCGTATTAGGATAACTTTGCAGGCTGCTGCATTGTTAAATGCAGCGCTGGCGTTGCATTAAAGCAATATTGCAACCCCTGGGATGTTAAATGCAATAAAATTAGTTGCAATAATTTTGCAAAACCTCTCAAATGTTAAATGCAACAAATGCATCGCATTAGGATGACTTTTCAGGCTGCTGCAATGTTAAATGCAGTGATCGCCTTGCATTAAAGAAATATTGCAACACCCTGCGATGTGAAATGCAATAATAATCCTGCAAAACCTCTCAAATGTTAAATGCGACTAATGCATCGTATTAGGATAACTTTGCAGGCTGCTGCATTGTTAAATGCAGCGCTGACGTTGCATTAAAGCAATATTGCAACCCCCTGGGATGTTAAATGCAATAAAATTAATTGCAATAATTTTGCAAAACCTCTCAAATGTTAAATGCAATTAATGCAACACATTAGAACAACTTTTCAGGCTCCTGCAATGTTAAATGCAGCGCAGGCCTTGCATTAAAGCAAAATTGCAGCTGTTCTGGGGTATTAAACGCATTAAAATCATTGTAATAATCATGCAAAATCTCTCAAATGATCAATGCAACTAATGCATCGTATTATGATAACATTGCAGACTGCTGCAAAGTTAAATGCAGTGATGGCCTTGCATTAAAGAAATATTGCAGCCTCCTGGGATGTTTAATGCAATAAAATTAATTGCAATAATCATGCAAAACCACTCAAATGTTAAATGCAACTGATGCAACGCATTGAAATCTTTATTGGTGTACGGTTCCTCCTGACATCCATCCACCCACCCACCCATCGATCAATCAATCTTTGATTAATTCTTATTATTATTAATAATATTAATTATTATTACTATAGTATTATTATTGTATTTACTACCCCCGGCACGTAGCGGAACCTCCAGGGCAGGGAGGAGACTATCTGGCATTTGGAAGTGCTTCCGGGAAGTGTGTCTGATGTGTGTGGGTCTGTGTGTGTCTGTGTGTGTGTCTGTGTGTGTGTCTGTGTGTGGGTTTGTGTTTGGGTTTGTGTTTGGGTGTGTGTTTGGGTCTGTGTTTGGGTCTGTGTTTGGGTTTGGGTTTGTGTTTGGGTCTGTTGCAATAATCATGCAAAACCGCTCAAATGTTAAATGCAATTGATGCATCGCATTAGGATAACTTTGCAGGCTGCTGCAATATTAAATGCAGTGATGGCCTTGCATTAAAATCACCTAGCTACCCCCAATGGATGTTATATGCTTTAAATTAATTGCAATAATTTTGCAAATCCTCTCAAATGTTAAATGCAACAAATGCATCGCATTAGGATGACTTTTCAGGCTGCTGCAATGTTAAATGCAGTGATCGCCTTGCATTAAAGAAATATTGCAACACCCTGCGATGTGAAATGCAATAATAATCCTGCAAAACCTCTCAAATGATAAATGCGACTAATGTATCGTATTAGGATAACTTTGCAGGCTGCTGCATTGTGAAATGCAGCGCTGGCGTTGCATTAAAGCAATATTGCAAACCCTGGGATGTTAAATGCAATAAAATTAATTGCAATAATTTTGCAAAACCTCTCAAATGTTAAATGCAACAAATGCATCGCATTAGGATGACTTTTCAGGCTGCTGCAATGTTAAATGCAGTGATCGCCTTGCATTAAAGAAATATTGCAACACCCTGCGATGTGAAATGCAATAATAATCCTGCAAAACCTCTCAAATGTTAAATGCGACTAATGCATCATATTAGGATAACTTTGCAGGCTGCTGCATTGTTAAATGCAGCGCTGACGTTGCATTAAAGCAATATTGCAACCCCTGGGATGTTAAATGCAATAAAATTAATTGCAATAATTTTGCAAAACCTCTCAAATGTTAAATGCAATTAATGCAACACATTAGAACAACTTTGCAGGCTCCTGCAATGTTAAATGCAGCGCAGACCTTGCATTAAAGCAAAATTGCAGCTGTTCTGGGGTATTAAACGCATTAAAATCATTGTAATAATAATGCAAAATCTCTCAAATGTTCAATGCAAATACTTGCATCGTATTATGATAACATTGCAGACTGCTGCAAAGTTAAATGCAGTGATGGCCTTGCATTAAAGAAATATTGCAGCCTCCTGGGATCTTTAATGCAATAAAATTAATTGCAATAATCATGCAAAACCACTCAAATGTTAAATGCAACTGATGCAACGCATTAAAATCTTTATTGGTGTACGGTTCCTCCTGACATCCATCCACCCACCCACCGATCGATCGATCAATCTTTGATTAATTCTTATTATTATTAATAATATTAATTATTATTACTATAGTATTATTATTGTATTTACTACCCCGGCACGTAGCGGAACCTCTAGGGCAGGGAGGAGACTATCCGGTATTTGGAAGTGCTTCTGGGAAGTGTGTCTGATGTGTGTGGGTCTGTGTGTGTCTGTGTGTGTGTATGTGTGTGGGTCTGTGTTTGGGTTTGTGTTTGGGTCTGTGTTTGGGTTTGTGTTTGGGTTTGTGTTTGAGTTTGTGTTTGGGTTTGGGTTTGTGTTTGGGTCTGTTGCAATAATCATGCAAAACCTCTCAAATGTTAAATGCAATTGATGCATCGCATTAGGATAACTTTGCAGGCTGCTGCAATGTTAAATGCAGTGATGGCCTTGCATTAAAGTCACCTAGCTACCCCCAATGGATGTTATATGCTTTAAATTAATTGCAATAATTTTGCAAAACCTCTCAAATGTTAAATGCAACAAATGCATTGCATTAGGATGACTTTTCAGGCTGCTGCAATGTTAAATGCAGTGATCGCCTTGCATTAAAGAAATATTGCAACACCCTGCGATGTGAAATGCAATAATAATCCTGCAAAACCTATCAAATGTTAAATGTGACTAATGCATCGTATTAGGATAACTTTGCAGGCTGCTGCATTGTTAAATGCAGCGCTGGCGTTGCATTGAAGCAATATTGCAACCCCCTGGGATGTTAAATGCAATAAAATTAATTGCAATAATTTTGCAAAACCTCTCAAATGTTAAATGCAATTAATGCAACGCATTAGAACAACTTTGCAGGCTCCTGCAATGTTAAATGCAGCGCAGGCCTTGCATTAAAGCAAAATTGCAGCTGTTCTGGGGTATTAAACGCATTAACATCATTGTAATAATCATGCAAAATCTCTCAAATGTTCAATGCAACAAATGCATCGTATTATGATAACATTGCAGACTGCTGCAAAGTTAAATGCAGTGATGGCCTTGCATTAAAGAAATATTGCAGCCTCCTGGGATGTTTAATGCAATCAAATTAATTGCAATAATCATGCAAAACCACTCAAATGTTAAATGCAACTGATGCAACGCATTAAAATCTTTATTGGTGTACGGTTCCCTCCAGACATCCATCCACCCACCCACCGATCGATCAATCAATCAATCTTTGATTAATTCTTATTATTATTAATAATATTAATTATTATTACTATAGTATTATTATTGTATTTACTACCCCCGGCACATAGCTGAACCTCCAGTGCAGGGAGGAGACTATCCGGCATTTGGAAGTGCTTCCGGGAAGTGTGTCTGATGTGTGTGGGTCTGTGTGTGTGTCTGTGTGTGTCTGTGTGTGGGTGTGTGTTTGGGTCTGTGTTTGGGTCTGTGTTTGGGTTTGTGTTTGGATTACTGTTTGGGTCTGTGTTTGGGTTTGTGTTTGGGTTTGTGTCTGGTGTCTGGTGTGGGCGTTATAAACAAGTGCCGCGTGCTGTCTGTGGAAAGATCTTTATTGTTGTACGGTTGCTGCAATGTTAAATGCAGTGATGGCCTTGCATTAAAGTCACCTAGCTACCCCCAATGGATGTAATATGCATTAAATTAATTGCAATAATTTTGCAAAACCTCTCAAATGTTAAATGCAACAAATGCATCGCATTAGGATGACTTTTCAGGCTGCTGCAATGTTAAATGCAGTGATCGCCTTGCATTAAAGAAATATTGCAACACCCTGCGATATGAAATGCAATAATAATCCGGCAAAACCTCTCAAATGTTAAATGCGACTAATGCATCGTATTAGGATAACTTTGAAGGCTGCTGCATTGTTAAATGCAGCGCTGGCGTTGCATTAAAGCAATATTGCAACCCCCTGGGATGTTAAATGCAATAAAATTAATTGCAATAATTTTGCAAAACCTCTCAAATGTTAAATGCAATTAATGCAACGCATTAGAACAACTCTGCAGGCTCCTGCAATGTTAAATGCAGCGCAGGCCTTGCATTAAAGCAAAATTGCAGCTGTTCTGGGGTATTAAACGCATTAAAATCATTGTAATAATCATGCAAAATATCTCAAATGTTCAATGCAACTAATGCATCGTATTATGATAACATTGCAGACTGCTGCAAAGTTAAATGCAGTGATGGCCTTGCATTAAAGAAATATTGCAGCCTCCTGGGATGTTTAATGCAATAAAATTAATTGCAATAATCATGCAAAACCACTCAAATGTTAAATGCAACTGATGCAACACATTAAAATCTTTATTGGTGTACGGTTCCCTCCTGACATCCATCCACCCACCCACCGATCGATCAATCAATCAATCTTTGATTAATTCTTATTATTATTAATAATATTAATTATTATTACTATAGTATTATTATTGTATTTACTACCCCCGGCACGTAGCTGAACCTCCAGGGCAGGGAGGAGACTATCCGGCATTTGGAAGTGCTTCCGGGAAGTGTGTCTGATGTGTGTGGGTCTGTGTGTGTGTGTCTGTGTGTGTGTCTGTGTGTGGGTGTGTGTTTGGGTCTGTGTATGAGTCTGTGTTTCGGTCTGTGTTTGGGTCAGTGTTTGGGTTTGTGTTTGGGTTTGTGTTTGGGTTTGTGTTTGGATTTATGTTTGGGTCTGTGTTTGGATTTATGTTTGGGTCTGTGTTTGGGTTTGTGTTTTGGTTTGTGTCTGGTGTCTGGTGTGGGCGTTATAAACAAGTGCCGCGTGCTGTCTGTGGAAAGATCTTTATTGGTGTACGGTTGCTGTAATGTTAAATGCAGTGATGGCCTTGCATTAATGCAATATTACACCACCCTGGGATGTGAAATGCATTAAAAAATCATTGCAATAATCATGCAAAACCTCTCAAATGTTAAATGCAATTGATGCATCGCATTAGGATAACTTTGCAGGCTGCTGCAATGTTAAATGCAGTGATGGCCTTGCATTAAAGTCACCTAGCTACCCCCAATGGATGTAATATGCATTAAATTAATTGCAATAATTTTGCAAAACCTCTCAAATGTTAAATGCAACAAATGCATCGCATTAGGATGACTTTTCAGGCTGCTGCAATGTTAAATGCAGTGATCGCCTTGCATTAAAGAAATATTGCAACACCCTGCGATGTGAAATGCAATAATAATCCTGCAAAACCTCTCAAATGTTAAATGCGACTAATGCATCGTATTAGGATAACTTTGCAGGCTGCTGCATTGTTAAATGCAGCGCTGGCGTTGCATTAAAGAAATATTGCAACCCTCTGGAATGTTAAATGCAATAAAATTAATTGCAATAATTTTGCAAAACCTCTCAAATGTTAAATGCAATTAATGCAACGCATTAGAACAACTCTGCAGGCTCCTGCAATGTTAAATGCAGCGCAGGCCTTGCATTAAAGCAAAATTGCAGCTGTTCTGGGGTATTAAACGCATTAAAATCATTGTAATAATCATGCAAAATCTCTCAAATGTTCAATGCAACTAATGCATCGTATTATGATAACATTGCAGACTGCTGCAAAGTTAAATGCAGTGATGGCAATAGACAATAGACAATAGGTGCAGGAGTAGGCCATTCAGCCCTTCGAGCCAGCACCGCCATTCAATGCGATCATGGCTGATCACTATCAATCAGTACCCCGTTCCTGCCTTCTCCCCATACCCCCTCACTCCGCTATCCTTAAGAGCTCTATCCAGCTCTCTCTTGAAAGCATCCAACGAACTGGCCTCCACTGCCTTGCATTAAAGAAATATTGCAGCCTCCTGGGATGTTTAATGCAATAAAATTAATTGCAATAATCATGCAAAACCACTCAAATGTTAAATGCAACTGATGCAACGCATTAAAATCTTTATTGGTGTACGGTTCCCTCCTGACATCCATCCACCCACCCACCGATCGATCAATCAATCAATCTTTGATTAATTCTTATTATTATTAATAATATTAATTATTATTACTATAGTATTATTATTGTATTCACTACCCCCGGCACGTAGCTGAACCTCCAGGGCAGGGAGGAGACTATCCGGCATTTGGAAGTGCTTCCGGGAAGTGTGTCTGACGTGTGTGGGTCTGTGTGTGTGTCTGTGTGTGTGTCTGTGTGTGGGTGTGTGTTTGGGTCTGTGTTTGAGTCTGTGTTTGGGTCTGTGTTTGGGTTTGTGTTTGGGTTTGTGTTTGGGTTTGTGTTTGGATTTATGTTTGGGTCTGTGTTTGGATTTATGTTTGGGTCTGTGTTTGGGTTTGTGTTTGGGTTTGTGTCTGGTGTCTGGTGTGGGCGTTATAAACAAGTGCCGCGTGCTGTCTGTGGAAAGATCTTTATTGGTGTACGGTTGCTGTAATGTTAAATGCAGTGATGGCCTTGCATTAATGCAATATTACACCACCCTGGGATGTGAAATGCATTAAAAAATCATTGCAATAATCATGCAAAACCTCTCAAATGTTAAATGCAATTGATGCATCGCATTAGGATAACTTTGCAGGCTGCTGCAATGTTAAATGCAGTGATGGCCTTGCATTAAAGTCACCTAGCTACCCCCAATGGATGTAATATGCATTAAATTAATTGCAATAATTTTGCAAAACCTCTCAAATGTTAAATACAACAAATGCATCGCATTAGGATGACTTTTCAGGCTGCTGCAATGTTAAATGCAGTGATCGCCTTGCATTAAAGAAATATTGCAACACCCTGCGATGTGAAATGCAATAATAATCCTGCAAAACCTCTCAAATGTTAAATGCGACTAATGCATCGTATTAGGATAACTTTGCAGGCTGCTGCATTGTTAAATGCAGCGCTGGCGTTGCATTAAAGCAATATTGCAACCCCCTGGGATGTTAAATGTAATAAAATTAATTGCAATAATTTTGCAAAACCTCTCAAATGTTAAATACAATTAATGCAACGCATTAGAACAACTCTGCAGGCTCCTGCAATGTTAAATGCAGCGCAGGCCTTGCATTAAAGCAAAATTGCAGCTGTTCTGGGGTATTAAACGCATTAAAATCATTGTAATAATCATGCAAAATCTCTCAAATGTTCAATGCAACTAATGCATCGTATTATGATAACATTGCAGACTGCTGCAAAGTTAAATGCAGTGATGGCCTTGCATTAAAGAAATATTGCAGCCTCCTGGGATGTTTAATGCAATAAAATTAATTGCAATAATCATGCAAAACCACTCAAATGTTAAATGCAACTGATGCAACGCATTAAAATCTTTATTGGTGTACGGTTCCCTCCTGACATCCATCCACCCACCCACCGATCGATCAATCAATCAATCTTTGATTAATTCTTATTATTATTAATAATATTAATTATTATTACTATAGTATTATTATTGTATTCACTACCCCCGGCACGTAGCTGAACCTCCAGGGCAGGGAGGAGACTATCTGGCATTTGGAAGTGCTTCCGGGAAGTGTGTCTGATGTGTGTGGGTCTGTGTGTGTGTCTGTGTGTGTGTCTGTGTGTGGGTGTGTGTTTGGGTCTGTGTTTGAGTCTGTGTTTGGGTCTGTGTTTGGGTTTGTGTTTGGGTTTGTGTTTGGATTTATGTTTGGGTCTGTGTTTGGATTTATGTTTGGGTCTGTGTTTGGGTTTGTGTTTGGGTTTGTGTCTGGTGTCTGGTGTGGGCGTTATAAACAAGTGCCGCGTGCTGTCTGTGGAAAGATCTTTATTGGTGTACGGTTGCTGTAATGTTAAATGCAGTGATGGCCTTGCATTAATGCAATATTACACCACCCTGGGATGTGAAATGCATTAAAAAATCATTGCAATAATCATGCAAAACCTCTCAAATGTTAAATGCAATTGATGCATCGCATTAGGATAACTTTGCAGGCTGCTGCAATGTTAAATGCAGTGATGGCCTTGCATTAAAGTCACCTAGCTACCCCCAATGGATGTAATATGCATTAAATTAATTGCAATAATTTTGCAAAACCTCTCAAATGTTAAATGCAACAAATGCATCGCATTAGGATGACTTTTCAGGCTGCTGCAATGTTAAATGCAGTGATCGCCTTGCATTAAAGAAATATTGCAACACCCTGCGATGTGAAATGCAATAATAATCCTTCAAAACCTCTCAAATGTTAAATGCGACTAATGCATCGTATTAGGATAACTTTGCAGGCTGCTGCATTGTTAAATGCAGCGCTGGCGTTGCATTAAAGCAATATTGCAACCCCCTGGGATGTTAAATGCAATAAAATTAATTGCAATAATTTTGCAAAACCTCTCAAATGTTAAATACAATTAATGCAACGCATTAGAACAACTCTGCAGGCTCCTGCAATGTTAAATGCAGCGCAGGCCTTGCATTAAAGCAAAATTGCAGCTGTTCTGGGGTATTAAACGCATTAAAATCATTGTAATAATCATGCAAAATCTCTCAAATGTTCAATGCAACTAATGCATCGTATTATGATAACATTGCAGACTGCTGCAAAGTTAAATGCAGTGATGGCCTTGCATTAAAGAAATATTGCAGCCTCCTGGGATGTTTAATGCAATAAAATTAATTGCAATAATCATGCAAAACCACTCAAATGTTAAATGCAACTGATGCAACGCATTAAAATCTTTATTGGTGTACGGTTCCCTCCTGACATCCATCCACCCACCCACCGATCGATCAATCAATCAATCTTTGATTAATTCTTATTATTATTAATAATATTAATTATTATTACTATAGTATTATTATTGTATTTACTACCCCCGGCACGTAGCTGAACCTCCAGGGCAGGGAGGAGACTATCCGGCATTTGGAAGTGCTTCCGGGAAGTGTGTCTGATGTGTGTGGGTCTGTGTGTGTGTCTGTGTGTGTGTCTGTGTTTGGGTCTGTGTTTGAGTCTGTGTTTGGGTCTGTGTTTGGGTTTTTGTGTTTGGGTTTGTGTTTGGGTTTGTGTTTGGATTTATGTTTGGGTCTGTGTTTGGGTTTGTGTTTGGGTTTGTGTCTGGTGTCTGGTGTGGGCGTTATAAACAAGTGCCGCGTGCTGTCTGTGGAAAGATCTTTATTGATGTACCGTTTCTTTAATGTTAAATGCAGTGATGGCCTTGCATTAATGCAATATTACACCACCCTGGGATGTGAAATGCATTAAAAAATCATTGCAATAATCATGCAAAACCTCTCAAATGTTAAATGCAATTGATGCATCGCATTAGGATAACTTTGCAGGCTGCTGCAATGTTAAATGCAGTGATGGCCTTGCATTAAAGTCACCTAGCTACCCCCAATGGATGTAATATGCATTAAATTAATTGCAATAATTTTGCAAAACCTCTCAAATGTTAAATGCAACAAATGCATCGCATTAGGATGACTTTTCAGGCTGCTGCAATGTTAAATGCAGTGATCGCCTTGCATTAAAGAAATATTGCAACACCCTGCGATGTGAAATGCAATAATAATCCTTCAAAACCTCTCAAATGTTAAATGCGACTAATGCATCGTATTAGGATAACTTTGCAGGCTGCTGCATTGTTAAATGCAGCGCTGGCGTTGCATTAAAGAAATATTGCAACCCTCTGGGATGTTAAATGCAATAAAATTAATTGCAATAATTTTGCAAAACCTCTCAAATGTTAAATGCAATTAATGCAACGCATTAGAACAACTCTGCAGGCTCCTGCAATGTTAAATGCAGCGCAGGCCTTGCATTAAAGCAAAATTGCAGCTGTTCTGGGGTATTAAACGCATTAAAATCATTGTAATAATCATGCAAAATCTCTCAAATGTTCAATGCAACTAATGCATCGTATTATGATAACATTGCAGACTGCTGCAAAGTTAAATGCAGTGATGGCCTTGCATTAAAGAAATATTGCAGCCACCTGGGATGTTTAATGCAATAAAATTAATTGCAAAAATCATGCAAAACCACTCAAATGTTAAATGCAACTGATGCAACGCATTAAAATCTTTATTGGTGTACGGTTCCCTCCTGACATCCATCCACCCACCCACCGATCGATCAATCAATCAATCTTTGATTAATTCTTCTTATTATTAATAATATTAATTATTATTACTATAGTATTATTATTGTATTTACTACCCCCGGCACGTAGCTGAACCTCCAGGGCAGGGTGGAGACTATCCGGCATTTGGAAGTGCTACCGGGAAGTATGTCTGATGTGTGTGGGTCTGTGTGTGTGTCTGTGTGTGTGTCTGTGTGTGGGTGTGTGTTTGGGTCTGTGTTTGGGTCTGTGTTTGGGTCTGTGTTTGGGTTTGTGTTTGGGTTTTTGTTTGGGTTTTGTGTTTGGATTTATGTATGGGTCTGTGTTTGGGTTTGTGTTTGGGTTTGTGTTTGGGTTTGTGTTTGGATTTATGTTTGGGTTTGTGTTTGGGTTTGTGTCTGGTGTCTGGTGTGGGCGTTATAAACAAGTGCCGCGTGCTGTCTGTGGAAAGATCTTTATTGGTGTACGGTTGCTGTAATGTTAAATGCAGTGATGGCCTTGCATTAATGCAATATTACACCACCCTGGGATGTGAAATGCATTAAAAAATCATTGCAATAATCATGCAAAACCTCTCAAATGTTAAATGCAATTGATGCATCGCATTAGGATAACTTTGCAGGCTGCTGCAATGTTAAATGCAGTGATGGCCTTGCATTATAGTCACCTAGCTACACCCAATGGATGTAATATGCATTAAATTAATTGCAATAATTTTGCAAAATCTCTCAAATGTTAAATGCAACAAATGCATCGCATTAGGATGACTTTTCAGGCTGCTGCAATGTTAAATGCAGTGATCGCCTTGCATTAAAGAAATATTGCAACACCCTGCGATGTGAAATGCAATAATAATCCTGCAAAACCTCTCAAATGTTAAATGCGACTAATGCATCGTATTAGGATAACTTTGCAGGCTGCTGCATTGTTAAATGCAGCGCTGGCGTTGCATTAAAGAAATATTGCAACCCTCTGGGATGTTAAATGCAATAAAATTAATTGCAATAATTTTGCAAAACCTCTCAAATGTTAAATGCAATTAATGCAACGCATTAGAACAACTCTGCAGGCTCCTGCAATGTTAAATGCAGCGCAGGCCTTGCATTAAAGCAAAATTGCAGCTGTTCTGGGGTATTAAACGCATTAAAATCATTGTAATAATCATGCAAAATCTCTCAAATGTTCAATGCAACTAATGCATCGTATTATGATAACATTGCAGACTGCTGCAAAGTTAAATGCAGTGATGGCCTTGCATTAAAGAAATATTGCAGCCTCCTGGGATGTTTAATGCAATAAAATTAATTGCAATAATCATGCAAAACCACTCAAATGTTAAATGCAACTGATGCAACGCATTAAATTCTTTATTGGTGTACGGTTCCCTCCTGACATCCATCCACCCACCCACCGATCGATCAATCAATCAATCTTTGATTAATTCTTATTATTATTAATAATATTAATTATTATTACTATAGTATTATTATTGTATTTACTACCCCCGGCACGTAGCTGAACCTCCAGGGCAGGGAGGAGACTATCCGGCATTTGGAAGTGCTTCCGGGAAGTGTGTCTGATGTGTGTGGGTCTGTGTGTGTGTCTGTGTGTGGGTGTGTGTCTGTGTGTGGGTGTGTGTGTGGGTGTGTGTTTGGGTCTGTGTTTGAGTCTGTGTTTGGGTTTGTGTTTGGGTTTGTGTTTGGATTTATGTTTGGGTCTGTGTTTGGGTTTGTGTTTGGGTTTGTGTCTGGTGTCTGGTGTGGGCGTTAGAAACAAGTGCCGCGTGCTGTCTGTGGAAAGATCTTTATTGGTGTACGGTTGCTGTAATGTTAAATGCAGTGATGGCCTTGCATTAATGCAATATTACACCACCCTGGGATGTGAAATGCATTAAAAAATCATTGCAATAATCATGCAAAACCTCTCAAATGTTAAATGCAATTGATGCATCACATTAGGATAACTTTGCAGGCTGCTGCAATGTTAAATGCAGTGATGACCTTGCATTAAAGTCACCTAGCTACCCCCAATGGATGTAATATGCATTAAATTAATTGCAATAATTTTGCAAAACCTCTCAAATGTTAAATGCAACAAATGCATCGCATTCGGATGACTTTTCAGGCTGCTGCAATGTTAAATGCAGTGATCGCCTTGCATTAAAGAAATATTGCAACACCCTGCGATGTGAAATGCAATAATAATCCTGCAAAACCTCTCAAATGTTAAATGCGACTAATGCATCGTATTAGGATAACTTTGCAGGCTGCTGCATTGTTAAATGCAGCGCTGGCGTTGCATTAAAGCAATATTGCAACCCCCTAAGATGTTAAATGCAATAAAATTAATTGCAATAATTTTGCAAAACCTCTCAAATGTTAAATGGAATTAATGCAACACATTAGAACAACTTTGCCGGCTCCTGCAATGTTAAATGCAGCGCAGGCCTTGCATTAAAGCAAAATTGCAGCTGCTCTGGGGTATTAAACGCATTAAAATCATTGTAATAATCATGCAAAATCTCTCAAATGTTCAATGCAACTAATGCATCGTATTATAACATTGCAGACTGCTGCAAAGTTAAATGCAGTGATGGCCTTGCATTAAAAAAATATTGCAGCCTCCTGGGATGTTTAATGCAATAAAATTAATTGCAATAATCATGCAAAACCACTCAAATGTTAAATGCAACTGATGCAACGCATTAAAATCTTTATTGGTGTACGGTTCCTCCTGACACCCACCCAGCGATCAATCAATCTTTGATTAATTCTTATTATTATTAATAATATTAATTATTATTACTATAGTATTATTATTGTATTTACTACCCCCGGCACGTAGCGGAACCTCCAGGGCAGGGAGGAGACTATCTGACATTTGGAAGTGCTTCCGGGAAGTGTGTCTGATGTGTGTGGGTCTGTGTGTGTCTGTGTGTGTGTCTGTGTGTGTGTGTCTGTGTGTGGGTGTGTGTTTGAG